>NC_135556.1:24717722-24800222 GCF_964340395.1 Glandiceps talaboti | reverse complement strand
TGAATTATCAGAGAGCCGGAATACATCTCACCCTGTCAGTTGTGTTCAAATCGAAAATACATAAATCTTGACAGAGAAGCACATAGACCTTTGACCTTTGACCTTTCATTATTGATATACTTACAATACACAATGAATAATTTGACGAGTTTGAGTCTGTTGGTGTCATTGTTGATTGTTCTCATTGTTAATGTTTATTTGCTTTTATGATTCATTTTTCTGAAACTAGGGAATATACAGATCGTGATATGCGTCTTGATACTAGTACTCCATACGTACACGTACGTCAACACAAAAATGTAATGTTAGATAAATCATGTCTTACCGCGATATAGCAGAAAAGCATCAGTAATAGCTGTACTATTGCAATATATACACGTATACGTTGACCACCAAATCTCTTTTGGAGATAATCAGGCATGGTGTAAGCCTATGGTGAGAGTAATGTATGTTAGCAATTGCTGTGAAACGAAAGTGTGAGGTTTATTAATTTGCATAGAATTAGTGTGTAGTTTACATATTTGACCGTCATCTCAGTGAATGGGGTAGTTGCATACTGGAATGGAAGTGGGAAATTTACTAATTTGCATAGATTCTGAATTAGTTTGTGGTTTACATATTTCAATATAGTGAGAGTTCATGGCTTGTTTTTGGGTACTTTTTTAACATCAAGTGGTTGTTTACTCTGAATTAATTCAAGCAGAATATGAATGTGTAATTACATGGAACGAAAGTGTGAGGTCTGCTAATTTGCATATAATTAGTGTGTAGTTTATTTATTTGAATATCATCTGAATTAATTCAAGTAGAATATGAATATGTAATTGCATAGAACGAAAGACTAGTGTGAAATTTACTAATTTGCATAAAATGACAGTTTGCTCATTTACGTAGTATTGGTGTGTAAGATTAATTCAGTTATTAAAATGTGGTTTTAGAGATTAGCTTGAAAGATTATTTGATTTACATGAAGATAGTACGAGTACTTTATAGGTTATAGCGTGTGGATAACAAATTTACATAGCGATGAAAGTGAATGTTTGTATGGTTTACAGCGTGATATTGTCATAAAGTACAGTAGTGTGATATACATGATCTACTGTGATCAAAGAATATATTTATATATAAAGAAGTGTTTTGATACAGTAATGGACATGAAGTATAAATCACAAGAATTGAACAGCAAATACAGTGTTATATATAATAGGGAACTTGCAATCCAGACTGCGCATGCTTAGACGCAAAGGAGTATGGGATTATCTGTGGTTATCGTAATACCTAATCTGGAGCTACCGATAAAATTAACCTCTTACAATGGTCAGGGTAAATATGAATTAATTATTTGTGGTTACAAACAATGTATCAACATTGTTTACAGTACTAATCGATTAGTATTTATGATCACATTTCCCATGATTCAACATTCAACATGGCGGGTTTGCAAGTTCCCTTTTCAACAAAGACACATTTTAGAGTAAACTCTACATATTTAGACCACTTACCCCAGAAGCTATGTACACTGGTACAAACACGAAACCAAGTAAAGCTAAACAACTGGTACCCTGTGAAATATTTGAATTAACAAATTGATTAAAAGTTAATGAAAAAAAAAATATTTGAAAGGTTTGTCCACTTCTTGATCACGAAAGTGAACTGTTTAATTTCCGTCATTTTGTCCATCACATTATAAACCTGGGTAATTTCATATTGCATGTATGTGCTTTTTTCTAACATTTTAACACAATGGCTCTAAGAAGAAAATGATATAAGAGTAAACCACGTCCATTGCCGCTTCAAATCACAGAAGTGACTTCAAGGAAACGGACAACTGTACGTACACTGCCTGATGAAATAATGAACAAGTTTGCTTACCGTAAACTCATAGAAAACCACAGCAATACCATCCACGGCAGCAGAACCAGCAACACCAATAAACGTACCACTGCCTATATTACTAACATATAAAGACAGACCAACCTATATATGTAGGGGAGGAAAACAGGTTAGAACGATAAAAATATGTCTTAGAGCAGTAATCATGATTAATATTATATAAACTAGCTATTTTCTCAATATAATTCTCTCTCTCTATCTATACTTCATGTACTTACAAGCCACCAACTCATACTCCTTCCGGCCAAGAAGTAACCCTGTGACGTACCACGATTGGCAGACCGGGATGACTGAAAGAAAGAAGCAGTGAAATGTACATTTCTCCCTCATTTGTATTTGTGTATCTGTACATGTTTCGAATCGCGACCATGAATCCTATGAAATACATCAGTCGAATACATGATTGTGATTTCCGTCATATTTCATTTTCTAATTCTGTTACGGTTTTAAATGATATACATATATATTATGCGCTTATACATGTGTAACCACTTCATGTTGTATTTAGGACACTGTATTGCACTACACTACAAAGTAAACATCGGTGTGAATGACCTATTTCTCATAGGTGAGACTAGACACGCGTCGGTTTCCATTTGCCTTTTTTTACTTACATTGAGCCCCATAGATGGTAGGTAAAACGTGTCAAATAAGTACAAGATAATCACAACCGTTGTCGTTATTGTTTGTCGAATTACTAAATAAAAAAAGACTCATTGTAAGGTAATATCCTAAATTATTATTCAAATTATATATGTGGTTCTACATACCCATAATCCCAAAGCAAATATACCCAATAATGTTAAAATAACGACTAGATAGTCGACAGTGTGAAGGGAATAATCTGAGTCCGAGTCTGCCATCGTGGAGACTCATTCAAGCTCTCGGGAAAGAATCAATTGTGACCCGATAGATGGACTTCGCTCGTTCTGATTTTATCTGAGTGTTAAATTTATTCAGAGGGGCTGCTGGTGTCACAACCAATGAGATATGTATATGACATCGATACATTGATCATTTACTTCGTTACTTTGTATACTTCAAACGTCACAGCAAAGGTCATAACCCCTTGACCAATACTCATCAGAATGAAATATGTACACATCGTTGATATGTAAGCAGTGTCCTATTGTACTCTGTTGATGCCAATAAGAAAGATTGCAATGTGATGTCTAAAATATTAATGAGAAAGAAAATCCCAGAAAGATGAAAAAAAATTGATAATCTTCATATGTTTGTGGAGGAGAATAAATAGTCATAATTGCATGCTATCTGTTAGCGCCGTTGCCTAACAACAAAGCCTAGCAGGTGAAGTAAACATTAACAGTATAGCGTGTAAAACATCAATTTATAAACACGACTGTCTCTAAATGTTAAGTACAGTTTAAATTGTGTAAGGAATGATGAAAACATTAACGATGACAGACAGTTGTCCTGTTTTTCGTTATGACCGTTTTCACTTCCCTAGGTTCGGAATATTTTGACGTACTGATGAGAAATATGACTATGTTGTAACACTTTTATCAATTTATGTATCAACTCATCCATCCATCCATCTACCCATCTGTCCATCCTTCCATCCATCCTTCCATCCACCCATCTACCCATCCATCCATCCATCCATCCATCCATCTACCCATCCATCTACCCATCCATCCATCCATCTACCCATCTGCCCATCCATCCATCCATCTACCCATCTGTCCATCAATCCATCCATCCATCCATCCATCCATCTGATGATCGCACTATGCGTGAAACTCGAGTTACAACCAAGAAAGAGTTCCAGAACTATCAAAACTATACATACATATATATATATATATATATATATATATATATATATATATATATATATATATAACTCGGTGAGTATCAATCTGCTAAAGACAGTGCTCTATACCGCAGTGGCAGAGCGTAATAGTTTTGGTAGTACTGGAACTCTTTCTTGGGTGTAACTCGGAGTTTCACGCATATTGCGATCATCAGACACTCAGAGTGTCTGATGATCGCAATATGCGTGAAACTCCGAGTTACACCCAAGAAAGAGTTCCAGTACTACCAAAACTATATATATATATATATATATATATATATATATATATATATATATATAGGAAGTCAGTGGTAAGATTTGTCCGTAGTACAGTGCTCGATACGTCTGCACGCAGAGCGGAGTATATGTTGAGGGTAGAAGAAAATCAAGTCGGGTTTTTCGTCTCTACAAGCCTGTTTCGTGAGTAAATCACTCGTCAGGAGATGTTGATGTACATCAACATCTCCTGACGAGTGATTTACTCACGAAACAGGCTTGTAGAGACGAAAAACCCGACTTGATTTTCTTCTACCCTCAACATATATATATATATATATATATATATATATATATATATATATATATATATATATATAGTCTACATATATATATATATATATATATATATATATATATATATATATATATATATATATATATATATATATATATGTAGACTCGAAAGACTAGCATTACTAAGCTATTTGTTATCCTAACTGATATTCTGATTTTGAATTTCGCTGTTCGAATCGAAGGACAAGCGAATATTCAGAATATCAAAATGTCAGTTAGGATGGCGGAATGGAGTAGTAGCGATAGTCCTAGTGTAGAATTCTAAACTGGTACAGTGTATTACGTATTGAAACTTCATTACACTTTTCCAGAGAAGAAGTGTAATGAAGTTTTTAATACGTACTACACTGTACCAGTTTAGAATTCTACACTACGATAGTCCTTGGAGTCTATAGTATAAACAGGTATGCTACGTTTATTGAACCTTTCACCCAAATGTGGCCCGTTGGGGGCGATCGTGTGAATCGTGGTATTCCGAGTCAACTCCGGGTCAACCAGTGCAGAGAATGGAAAACACACCACCAGGCTTCTCATTCATAATATAACCATTATAATTCATGTAATGGCGACCGATGTGACATGCGAACAGGTAAGTAACATGAGGAAGGTAAAATCTAAATGGTACTTTTGGCAACCAATACGATGGTGAATAAACTCGAAGTTGGTAATGACAGATTATGTGGGGTGACCAGTAGTGGTTCAACCATCGCTATTACCATAACGTTGACAGCATGTATAAGGGACTGGCCATCTTTTATCTGGGAGGGGTGGTGATGATTTTGGTGGGGGTTATTTTGTAAATCATTAACTGCAGCAATGTCATAGCTCAACCTAAGCAGGTACATAGATCATTATGTAAAAGTATCAGAAGGTAGGTTGCTTCTCGCCATTCTATGCCAATATATCGATAGAAGTTGTAATTTAGTGATATAATTATAACTACATGTAAGAAGACATATTTGTCTTAGTGGATTCAAACGTGTTGACTTCCGAGATACTTAAACAGTGATACACAAATGAATTGTAATGCTATATTCTACATAGGAAAGAGTTGAATTAATTAAACGATAGAAAAACGAAGTCAAAATGTGCATATATTGGCGGTCCATTTTTAGGGCGCGGTTTTTCCTGAGGGTTACTTTGACTTTCAAATTCCATTGTATTTTGGGTGACTCTGAGGTTCGATTTTGAAAAAAAAAACGATGCCCAGTTTAAAAGTGACGTGAACCCCCAGCCAGTAAAATGACTGACCCCTGCATAGGACTTATCTGTAAAATCGCGACCTCCTGATTTTGACGCAGTTTTGAATACTTCTTGTCAGTTCCATGACAAGCACACATAGGTTGTATTGATAAACTTCGAAACTAGCCAGATGTGATTGCAGTATAACCAATTCTTTAAAATAGTCCTCGCCCACAGGCACTTGTTTCCCCGAGATATGTATCAGAATATTGCTATCAGAATATAATAAAATGTCCATAATATCGATAATATTGTCGTATTTAGCCAACTATATGAAAGGGGTTAAATTACATTTGTTTGTATGATCGCGCAAGTCAACCTACCGCGAAATAACAACATTATTATAGTGGTTGGACTTGCGCGATCATAGAAACAAATGTAAGTTTACCCCATTCATATACAGTTGGCTAAATACGTCAATATTATCGACATTTTATTGTATTCTGATAGAAACGTTCTGATACATATCTCGGGAACCACGTGCCTGTGTCTTCGCCCCTGTCTACATGACATTTCTGACATGGCCATATGTAAATTTGTAATACGTAATAGTGTATCGTCCTTGACCCCTTGACCGGCATATGTATGCATATGTATATTGTCATTGTCATAACATTGTGAGATGGACGCGTTGTCGAAATAGTGCAGTGTAGTGGGACGGCCTCTGACCGTTGTCCATACACAAACTGGGTCGACTCGGAAGGATTGCAGCATAACACAGTAGTTCATCAACGCTGTACACAATTGCAATAACATTCACTATGAAAAGAACAATTATGGCAAACTGAAAATTACAATGTTGATCATCTTTTTAGCAAAAAAAGTTCAGTTTAATAACAAGAAAATATCAGTTCTAGTAGTAGCAGTGTTTTTATGATTCAACAATTAATATTGATATTTAATATCTATCCTACACAGTTTTAGAATTATGGGGATTTAGGCTCTTTAAAATCCCATTTTTTTCAACTTTTTTGACCGAGTACATTTTATTTTAACAAGTTGTGATATTTTTTCCATTTGCATGATTTGTGCTCGTTGAATGGATTGACGTCATAGCTGGCGACACGTGGTCGTTTACAAGACACTGTAGCTATTGTGTTTGGAGGCACAGCCGGTATTGGATATGGCATCGTTCAGGTTTTACAAAAAGAAGGTGCTACGGTCGTCATGACGGGAAGAAATAAAGAGAGGGGTAAAATAACTTTCTTTTTCTATCCGTTAATAATTATCTACGACTTTTAATCTTCGAGCCATGTTGGCGAATGTGATTATTCACCTACTATAAACGAATTACAACTCATTGCATAATTCATAATTCTAACTTTTAATCATTTTATTCCGACGCTTACTATTTTTGTAGGTAACCTGTAGTACGGGTGTTGTAGTTATTCCGTGTGGGATATGTTAGTTTGATAGACGGGTTTATTTGTTTTCACTAAGACAGTCTAGTTACAACATTGTGTTCACTGAGATTACTGAGATGTTGTAATCCAGAGCTTTCATCTCATAAAATGTCAATCTGTCATTTTCGTAGAAGGAAGAACTTTCTTTGTAAGAGCTCCTTCACCAATTTGAAACAAGAATATTGTCGAAATATATTTCATAATATATTTGTATCTACTATCAAAATTTAAAATAAATATCATTATGGTTGTTCTTACTGTTATTATTTCACAGGGGAACTTGCAGAGAAGGAGCTCTCCGGGTCAAAGTTCATTCAATCTGATATACGTCATTATCAATCATGTGAACAAGTTGCCAAGGAAACACACGAGACATTTGGGAAGATAAATATAGTGGTTTGCAATGCAGGTAAACAACTATATGAGAGAGGGAAGGGAGGAAGGGGCAGAGAGAGACAGGCTTGTGTGTGTGTGTGTGTGTGTGTGTGTGTGTGTGATAGAGAGAGAAAGAAAGAAAGTGTGTGTGTGTGTATGTGTGTGTGTGTGTGTGTGTGATAGAGAAAGAAAGTGTGTGTGTGTGTGTGTGTGTGTGCGTTCGTGTGTATATGTGTGTGTGTGTGATAGAGAGAGAAAGAAAGTGTGTGTGTGTGTGTGTGTGTGTGATGTCAGTAACTGTAACAATGTCGTTCCTGTACGCCAAATGAATTGCATGATTTATGAATATTTACGATTATCGCACAAGGTGACATTTTTCATTGAAGCTAATTAGAAGGCAATCGTTAATTACCCTGTCAGCCAATGAATTGATAGTATTGTCAGATTAAATGTTATTTTATTTAATTTCCATTTTATAGGTATTTTTCCAGTTCAAGATCTCAAAGATTTAACTGAAGAACATATTTCTGAGATACTTGATGTGAATCTTAAAGGTACCATTTTTGCTACCAAGGCATGTCTACCGTATTTGAAAGGTAAACTTTGATCACATAATGATTAGATTTATAATCTTAATAACACAGTTTTCACTTTGCAGGCAATCCTGGTGAGTTGCTGCTATTTTGATATCATTGGTTCATCCATGATTAGATTAGATTTGATTTGATATGATTTGATTTGATGCAAACACACATTCTTGATTGAATATACCTAATGTTTTTGAAAAACATAATGATCTTTGATTCATGTTTATTATTATTTTGAATTGAAATAAACTAATTTCAAATACCTTCCTCAAATAAAACTCTGGTACCCAAAGAAAAGATAAGTTTTTGTGTTCAGTGAAAGAGACTCAAGTGCGACTAGTCTTACAGGTAAGCTAACAATCATCCCTGCTGAACTGTAAAAATTATCATGAACTGTAGTCATGGAAATCCTTTGACGGAATAAGTGAACTTTTCGGTGTTTGACCTGTCTTCTGACATTTCAAGTCTCATTTAGATCTGTCCATTATTTATCATTCCTTTCTATTGGTTCAGAATCTGCTAAACAGACACCCGGAGGATCACGTGTCATTTTTACGTCATCGATAACAGGAAATTACGTAGGCTGTCCGGCGTTGAGTGTTTACGGAGCTACTAAGGCAGGACAGATGGGATTTCTGAGGTAAGAAAACACAAACTAACTAAATGTATGTCAACAGCAATTCATGGCTCCAAAAATGTATTGTTTTATTTGACAAGTCCTAAATATCAAAACCCCAGTAGTTGTATCTTTTTGTTATTTTTCGTTATATTCCGCTAATTTTCACCTGCTCAAAACACGTCAAACAAATACATCAATCAACAAACAGCCCAAAACCTTTCTCTGAAATTCCTTCCATCCTGAATTTCGTTTTCTTGCCGTTGATGGCACTGTGTACCTTACCTTTACACCCATGTCAACAAATAAAACTTGATTTTGTTGGATGTTGATAGGGTTCGATCATTAGGTAGTCATACACTCTTCAGCCACAATATGAAAATATGAAAGGACAGTATGGAAAAAAATCTATTTATATACTAGGATAAAAGGAAAAGACGTTCTCACACGATATATAGGTAAATAGTTTTGCTCTGTTCAACAAAATGTAAAAACAAATAAAAACTCTATACCTGTGATCACACCCTAGGTTGTTTATCTATACTTTATTCAGGACTGCTGCTGTTGAGTTGGCGGCAGACAACATCACTGTCAATGCCGTTCTACCCGGCAGTGTCAAGACTGACTCCTTAAATGAAGCCTTTTCTTTGGAAACAGATGCTAACGAGAAGGCAGTGCTTGCAGCAATACCATTGAAGCGGTAAGATCGACATCCTTCTGTATTTGCAATGCTAGAAAAAGAATGCTGACACACAGGACAGGATGACATGAAGTATTATACCCACGGGCTACTGCATCTTTCTACAATATGTATTGTGCACAACAGAGTTGAGTAATCTGCTGGTAAATAAGAGACCATACGACGGAGCAATGTAACTCCAAAATACTTCAAATAAATATGGCTTACATTGCGTATCTGTCAACAATTTATGAATGTATAATCAAGATTGTACCTTTGAGAAAGCCTTGTGGGGGGGGGGGCTTTGTCGTATCAGTCAGTTTTATATCTTACCAAAAAACCTGAACGACAACATCGACATCAACATCACCAAAGTTTCTTACAAAACTAAGAAAATGGTTAGTTTCTCAGACTGCATATGAAACAAATGGAAATTTATTGACGCTTTTATGATTCATAAATTTATGATCCTCAGTTTAATTCCCTTTCGATGTTTTATGTGTTAGACTATTGTCTGAAGATATTATATGTGTTTTTATCCAATCCATAGCTATGGTACACCGGAAGACATGGGAAATGTTGTGGCCTTCCTAGCTTCACCAGAAGCCAGTTTCATCACGGGTCAAGGGATAGCTTGTGATGGAGGTCAAATATTACCTGAAGTTTAGTTCCACTAAATGCTACAATCCATACCCAGTGTCTTTGATTACGAGAGAAGGATGTAGTTTTGATTGCATTGTATAGCATTTACAAAACATATCAATTTGTTTAATTTGCTGATATTCTTGTTGCTTAGCAATTTTTGGTCAGTTTTAATTAAAGTGAAGTAGAATTAAACGAAAATGTTTGTGGTATCAACCTTAGGCTTTAGATCGTATGAGGAATTATACTGATCACCGTGATACCTGGTGCATATCGAAAGTGTTGCGATAAACAGCACTGACAACCGAAGACATGATGCTGAATACATGCTATTAGCTCATGTCTACCTTGGTGGCCTACCTCACGATACGAGAAACCTACGTGTCTTGAAATTGACGAGGTCCTTGGTAAACTAAATGACTGTGTGATTAGATATATTGAAGGTATTTAACCACTGTGCCATTTGCATTGCAATGTCTGTGTGTGTGTCCGTCTGTCTGTCTGTCTGTCTGTCTGTCTGTGTCTGTCTGTCTGTCTGTCTGTCTGTGTGTGTCTGGCTGTCTGGCTGTCTGTCTGTCTGTATGTGTGTGTATGTATGTGTGTGTGTGTGTGTGTGTGTGTGTGTGTGTGTGATGTCAGGAAAATACAGGGCCTGTGAAAATGCAGGACTACTCTATATATATGTAATGCTGGCATTAAAATATACTAGTGTTAAGCAATTGGCCTTCAACATTGTTTAACAGTGGCAAATTGAGATACTTGTCATAAAGAAGAATTAAGGTTGGCATAAATTTATATGAAACATTGAGTTTCAATATTAGACAGGAATTAGATATTTCTCTGCTGGTCATAGTTCTTAGATAATGTTGCAGTTGAAATAAGTAGATTTTTGTACTGTGCAGTCCTTGCGCTAATAAAATTTGCCTAAAATGAAAACAAATAAAGATAACTTTGCCAACAGAGTAGTGTAAAATTATTACCTTAGCTGGTGGTATCGTTCTAAAACATTACTTTTGCACTGTACGTTGCGTCGTGTTGTTCCGCCCTCATCGACCTTCTCAGTGTAACATCCTCAAATGGCCAACGAGGGCGCCCGACATGGCTATCACAAACCCACCAAACAAGCAAGCAAATAAGTATATTTGTGTTGTACACATGCCATGTCACATCATGGTACAGTGTGGTCCCGGATCGATTTACCTTTTAGGTGCAAAGTACGTGCACTTTAATATCTAGCCTTGACACAAAATGGTTGCTGTAAGACTAACTGGCCTACTAGTGAAGTTCTTCTGGTATAAAGTTGGAGGCCCCGGGATGTGGCATCGAATCGTTGGAGGCCCCGGGGTGTGGCACTGAATCGTTGGAGGCCCCGGGGTTTGTCACTGCATCATTGCAATATTGCATTTTCCGAGATTCGGTGGAAGGTGATCAGCGACTTAGAGCATATTTGCAAGGCAATGAAGATGAGTGTATACCATTTAGAATCTATGATATGTAGAGGTGCAGGTAAATACACCAAACGAAGGATTAAAAATAAGTTATATTTTAATCAAACTTTTAGAGGAGAGGATTGAAAACTGCAATGATCCAATACCTGACGCTTTTTGTTACAAATAAATTTACTGTTTACTCCATTGGAGTGTAGGTACATTATTTCATCCGTCGACAGATGTACACAACTGCACCATCGAAATGTGTCCTCCACAGTGTAAGCTTACACGAAGTGACGTTATTGCAACTTCCGTCCGTCCTGTGGTTGGATATGGCGCCCCCTATGGTGGCTGCCAAACCAAAACCTATTAAATGCTTGTATTTTTCACTTTTTTCACTCTGAATACATTCACTGCCATAAAAATGTCTTAACATCTTCTGAAACATTGTGAAAGAAAAATAAAACTACAATAAAACTACCTATGAAGTTTAAAAATGACAGTTTTCGTTTGCCAACAAGAGACCAAAAATAAACATGAAATAGGTTGGCAAGCCTTATTGCTCATAGGTAAAATATGAAACTAGACAAATAAACAACTCAAAAGTGTAATAATAAGAACCAAACGTTAAAAATGGGAAAAGGGATAATATGACAAATTTTGCACGGTTGATCATTCAAGACTGATCATGCAAATACATTTTCCTGAGGCTATTGAAATGAACATATTAAAACTTTGAATACATTCCACTGTTTTTACTGGGTGGTTAATGAGCATAATTTTTGGTTTCGGCAAACCAGATTACATCATGTAAATACATGGTAACCTTTCAATTGATATCATAGACTTTATTTTGTAATGCAAAACCAAAAATTGCTTTCGTCCCTGAGTATATGATGTGAATTTCGGTAGCATTGCCAATGTGATTCAATTCATTTTTCCACACGAAACTGTCTCAAGTATAGCAACCGAGCCTTGAATATTGCACCCTGGATGTAAATCGAATCAGAATTAATGTATCCATTTATGCATAGAACCCCCAGACAAAGCCCGTCATTATAGCTAACATAATAACATAACTAATATTGACTATGTACGCCCATAATGTCTTCTCGTCTAAGGTTATCATGGCCATGGCACGTTCGTCGATTATTTTCTTCTTCTTGGCATGTCGATGTCTGTGTCTACATAGTCGACCATGTCGCCATGGATGCCAAATATCACTGTCTGTGTCTATATGGAGCAGAAAAAACAGAAAATAGTGAGTTATGAATTGAAATATGTAGGCCCCGTTTGACGTAGAGTATAAACAAGTATAACTGTACATAGTATACGTCTACACGCTACTGATCATAGGGTTTAACTATGTTCAAAGAGTCATAAATCAGAAACAAATATGCCAAGCCTCCTTTCGCCCTCCTAAATGTTTTTCAGTGCCACCATTTGTTTCCTCAACGCTCCAGTAAACCGTACTAGGTCCCTAAGTATTTTTTCTCTGGTTGTAATCAGTTTAACGCTCTTTTCAATTCTCACCTCTTGATACGACATGCCAATCCAGCAAGTCTAGTTTGAAACTACTTGAATATTCGCATGAAATCATCAACCATGATCATCAATGATCCCTAACCATTTCTCAAGAAAAAAATAGAACGGATATATGAACTAACCGTCTTCAAGTAGAAAAGTGCATGTCGCAACAAAACCATCCAAGTTGGATTTCTTTATTTGAAGCTCATTGTGGTCACTCTCTGACTCTCGATGTGTTACCCGTGTACACACGACATTAGCAGCTTCGTATTCTTCAAGATCTGGATGACTATCAACAGTTTGCATGGCTATATTGTTGATGTCAAAAAACTCCAATATTTCATCCTCTCTGTTTACTTTCACTTCTGAGTCCTTTGCAATTCGTTGTATTACGCAGTGTCTTGTCCACCATGTTAGACCAAGAAGCTGTAAGGAAACAAATACATTAATAGGTGACAGATTTTGTTTTCTATTTTGTCACTTCTATTTAATTCGTCTTATCTTTGTACGATATTCCCTCAAATGCATTGTTTTTTTAGAATATGTAATCCTTTCGGCATATCTTTATCGTTATTATCATTACCAAAATCATCAACTTATGTAATCTGTTTGTTTGTTTGTTTGTTTGTTTGTTTGTTTGTTTGTTTGTTTGTTTTACTTGTTTCTATTCTTGCCAGAGTGACTTGTCTCTCCCCTCCCAGTGTTTGTCTAAACTCCAGTCGTTGGTGGAGGAGCGCTCCAGCATCACACTCGTTGCACGCCACATGTGTTGGGTAGCTTATCAGAACACCACCAACTACCAATTTACAGTCTAACGTTGTCGGAAAAAAGGTCTTGTCGTTTTACAACTAATTCGGATCTGTCTGTCTGTCTGTGTCTCGTTGGTGGATGGGTTGGTTAGTGGTTGGTTGGTTGATTGGTTGGTTGGTTGGTTGGTTGGTTGGTTGGTTGGTTGGTTGTGTCGTTGCTGGGGACAGGGATGATGAATGTATTTGTGAGATAATTTTTAAAACTTACCGATTCCTTTGGTTGTGGGGGTGTCAATAGGCTGAACATAACGATGAACAACAAGGTTAAAAAGAACAGCATAATGGCGCAATGCAGATAGTGTAAAGTTTGCACTAAATAAGGCCTGGTATCAACTTCATCACATCTTGGATTTGAGTGGATTATGTCACGTGTCATTACGAGGATACTAACTACCAACGCCAACAACAGACCATAGAATGTACCCTGTAAATTGTTACAGATATTCTTAGTAATATGTCCCAATGTCCAATTTGTAATGCTGTTTTGTACCGCCTATTTCCCCTTCAAACCACGTGTCGTACGAGTACAAGATGTCATTTTTCGTTTCATTGGATGCTCATTAGATTATCAAGTTGTCTAGAGTTTTTCGTTGTGAATATAAGTATATTCTGTATATTATGTTATTTCTATAATATGACTAAATGAAATATCTGGAATTACCAATTACCAATTACAAATTAGGTTCTTCACTGTGCCCCAGTATGACGATATCCGGGAAGTCACTTACCTCCTCGTTAACTCTTTCCCAAAAGATGGCTAAAAGGTAGGCTGCCAACAACGGCGGGGAAAGGTACGACGCTATAGAATGTACATAGACAAATATTTGACCAGCACCGTAGTGTTTGATTAATGGTAACCAGACGAAACTCAAACCCACTAAAATGATAACTACGACTCTGGAAAAAAAACACAAGAAACAAATTATTTTTGAGCAATTATTCGAAATGTTTCAGAAGTTCTCGCATGACAATTTGTGAGCATTGTATGGTTATATCAAAATTTCCAAGACCTACCTGACAACGATCGCCTCTTCTTGTACACTACACTTCGGTCTTGCCGCCTTCCAGATGTCCAGCACAAATAGGTGACTACAGGTCTCAAACACGGCTATTAAAGCACTCATCACCCCAGCTAAAATGGCCGCCACCATAATTCCCTTCAAAACTGACAATAACATTATTTTTAATAATATATTGCAAAACGCTTGAACAGTTTTTGAAGCAAAGTAACACCTTCCTCTGTAACCGAGCACGAATATGTGAAAATGAATCAGGGTATTCATTAATAATATATGAATATTTCCATGACATTTTGCTAGATACGTCGACGGATCAACATAGCAACTATTTCTTACATCGTTCATACACCACGTTACATACGTCCTAATATAATAGCCATTCATTTCTACATGTTTGAAACATGTAATTATAAAGAACCCCACAAGTGCTTGTAATGATTACAGACAAAGTACTGATGATGATAATAATAATTAGCGAAAAGTAAGACATCTAATTCTAGTCACAATAGAGGGACATCCAAATGTTGGTATGTAAGCATTACATGACTCTATTCTGTGACTTAAAAACAACAAGTTGAGGGTTGGGTAAACTCACCTGTCGGCATAAGGTTCAAAATAAGATATGGATAAGCTACATCGGAACACCCATTGTAACTATTACAGACTTCATGGCAAACATTTGGATCAACACAAGCTACAACGTCTGCAAAGAAAGAAAGTTCACCAGTGTAATGTTCATTCATTCATTCATTCATTCTTTCATTCATTCATTCATTCATTCATTCATTCATTCATTCATTCATTCATTCATTCATTCATTCATTCATTATAGAAACATGTCTCAACTCAGTATTTCTACAATTCAACTTGAACCTTCAAAAATTGTAAAGTGTTTAATCTGAAAGATATAAAACAGAGACATTTTTTTACTTTCCATGGGCAAATCCACATAGATCATCATGATCTATGGAAGATCTTACAATCGAGAAACAAGGTGGTCTCGTATTCGTAAACTGATGAAAAATTGTGAGAGTTTGTTCAATATGAAGTCATACGCTACATAGAATATTTCTTTGAATTTCGAGAACTGCTGACTAATGGTCCCTCTTAGTTCATATTACCTTTGTAGAGAATTCTGCTGATCATTCCAGGATAGACCATTAGGAACATTGGAAGGACTTTCAGACAACCAGCAAGTATAGAACCAGCCTTGGCGTGGTCAAAGTTTTTGGCTTCAAGTAATTTACGCATAAGGATCTATTAAGATAAAAATTGTAGTGGTTGTTTTAGTACACTACTAGTAATCATAGTTAGGTAGATGTTCTATTAACCCAAAGTCTTAAACTTGTTTTTTGGTATTAAACATTTTCACATAAAAATATGTATCCCATTTATTTGATTCAATTTTAGACCAGCTAAATATTATATTATGTGGTTCAGTCACCTGGCCAACATTCTATGCTGGGGCTTTTATTATATAGCGAAAAGTGTAACTATATACAATGTATATTGTGTGTGTGCGTGTGTGCATTTTATAGTAGTTCGAAAGACCAGAGTTTCAAATTGCAAAGGCATGTTCATTATGTAATAGTGGAATAAGGATGATAATGATGCCATACACCATGACAACACTTTACCCTGTTAGACAAGAAGTAATATGCCGTCAGAATGTGAATCCCAAAAAGAACACCTGGCCACGGTAAACTGCTGTCAACAGGTCGGAATAGGTGCCAAGTTTGTTCTGATGGTATCCCACACGATGTGTTACCGGCTAATGTTGACATTGGCACAGAATCCATGTACATGTTTTCAAACATGTAATAACTTCCCGCTTCAATATAACCTAGACAACGACAAAAATACGAAAATATCTCTAAAAATAATCGCGATATTCTTGGAAGAAAAAGTAGACTGATTGTAAGGTGAATTTCCTGAATGAAAAATGATCTATGATCTCTGAATCGCGACAAACCTATTTCTTGTTTGGCTGTGGTTGGATACTGACCTATAGTGTAGGCGAATGAGGAGTATCATGACACAGTCATTGTCACACGAACAAGAAAAGAAAAGGAGGAGTGGAGGAGAAGGCGTGAGACGTGGGGGGGGGGTAGAAGAAGGAGAGAAATATCTTCGGTTGGAAAATAATGCCCACCTCCATAAGCGTAATCATACTTGTTTGCTTGTTTGTTTGGCTTTATTTAAACTCGATAATTTGTTGAGCCAACGGCTCTTCTAACACAATGTCGAGTAGAATACTTTTCCGCTGACATACAGAATTATGACCATCCTAAAGGCAAGTGTTTCAATCCTGCTTCTTTCATTAGTGCTATCTTATCAGTGTAACCATACGAATTACATAGAATATTCACTCTGTTCTAGACCAACATTTCCTAAAAATGAATTATTGTGTTTTTTGTGACTCTAATTCTTTAGTTTACATAAAATCACTATTATTTACTTGTATATAATGTTTGAACAAATGCGCCAATCAGAAATGGTGTTTTACTTGCATATGGTAATCTGTAAAAATGATCCAATCAGAAATGGTGGTTCACTTACATAAGAGCAAAAATGCTGGACACAGATTAAATGGTGTACTTACATATAATCATCAGAATCAATGCACCAAACAGAACTAATATAGCCATGAGGACCTCTGTGTGTTCTGCTTCACTCAAACCACCTGTAAAATGTCATCAAACCATAATAGATGTGTAGTTATTCTTTGTTTGTATTAAATCAATAGCGCATTCATAATTCATAAACGACACCTCGATTCAACAGGTGGTTGTAGGCGTGGTTTTTGAATCAACGGGTAGTTTGTAGGCATGATTTGAATCAACAGGTGGTTGTAGGCATGATTTGAATCAACAGGTGGTTGTAGGCATGATTTGAATCAACAGATGGCTGTAGGCATGATTTGAATCAACAGGTGGTTGTAGGCATGATTTCTTTGAAATCTCAGACTGTTTTAAACAGAATACGCCACAGGGACATAGTTCCCTGAGAATCAAGGTTAACATTTCACCAAACAATGCCATACGAACGCTTGCTTCTTGTCCTTTGAAGAGAAAAGAGATATTTGGGAGTTCATCATCTTATTTTCACGGAAATTGATAATATTTTATTTTCCCACATAGTTAACACAATTATCCATCGAAATGTTTTAATTTTAATATAAGTTTGACCTTAAAACATTTGTATGGCAATTCCTGTTCTTTCATCTTGATATTTAAGTAAGAACAAAGAAGCAGTAACTTTTTATTTCCGCGGCTCATACTATATACTACATCAAGGGTACTTGTAGCTATTGGCAACTGTACATAGTACATACACAAGCTTATACGTCCGAAGCTACGTCACAGTATTAAAGTGATTAAATTTAGATTTCACGTATGTCGAGAAAATCAATATCTATAACGTTTATACACATGTATAAAATTGTTTATTCAGAACCAGGATTGGTACAACGTATTATATAGTCATCAGAACCAGAAACTATTTACTTAAGATAGCCTCGCTCTTTGCGTGTTCAAAATATTTAGCATACATGAGCTATCGATGTAGTCAACTGTTAGCCTCGATACATGCCCACAACCGACCAGAGATTAATATTGACAGATTACACAGGACGCCAATGTAGGCGACTCAACTTTGTCCCAGTAATTTCACCACTGGTAGGTGTATGTACACAGTGTACAAATTCTTCGTTTCGTAGTTCACATAGTTCCTCTAACTGTCCATACGTCTAGATTTGTTGATACCCACTTATTGTAAAACAAATGACGGACAATTTCATATCTTACCACACACGGCGTAAATGGCCGTCAAACTGAGTAAAATTGCAACAGAGGCGAAGTCACTAACGTTGAATATAACTTGAATGAACAGGGAACCACAGTATATTATCTCGCCCTGAAATTTAACAAAAATTATTTTGATTAAAACAACGATTGATAAAGTATTCGTTAATAAGCATGACTAGGTCATTGTTGTAATCAATATTATAGTTTTAGATTTCCATGGCAACCATACGGTTGAAGGAATGGTAATCTAGAAAGTTATGGTTATTTTCAAATATATCGGGGTTTTTTGGAAGCATAAATTGAGTTGAAAACGAAACGAAGTCATTGTGCATAAAGTTCGTGTCAATAAAATGTAGCCATGGCAACGTAAACTGACGACATACGCTATCATTGAAATGGTTCTGAAGTCTATGAGTCAGTCACTCAACTTAGTGATGACGTGCCTGATACCTTAACAAGGTCACCCACTCATTTTATTTAAAATCGGTTGATAATGCTGTAGTTATCACACCTTTGTAGCTCTATTGTGTTGTCATGCCAATGGACTAGACATCACCGTGTCACGCCACGTGTAGAGTTACATTCGATGGTTCGTACCGTAACCTATATTTTGGGTTTGGAGGCCATTGGTACCAAAGTGATGGAAGTGCAAGGACAAAGTCAAACTTTGCAGCCATTCTTTACGATGGGAGTGAATTGTCCTACGATCAAGTTAGAATAAAATTTCTAAACTTTTAAAATGTTGTTTTTTTCGTTTATCCCCAAATTTTCCCGTTGTCTAAATGTTATCCAAATTAGTGATTTCGTGTGCTAATTTGGGAGCTACAGGTAACATGGTTTTGTTGACCCACATCCAATTAAATAAAGCATTATCCGTTGTCTATGATTTTCAAATGTGTCCGGCTAACAGCTGTAAATGTCGACAGTTGTTATGTATTGGTTGTAAATTAGTAACAGATATGAATCCCAGTAATATGACATTTAAGAATAAACCTATTCTAATAAAATCTATCAAATGACAATTTTTTCTTCTTTGTCATTAAATAATTCAAATTTTCATTCTTTAAATGACAAAAGTAAATTTTCGCATATTTTGACCTCAGATGATAAACTTCCTATTGGAAAATTTCTTGTTGATGTAAACAGACCTCCAGCAGTTGGCTAAATGACTGTATTGTATTGACTTTATTTCTGTATGGTATTTTTGTATGCTTTACCATGCTTGCTGTGGCATGTTGTTATGCCATAAAGATTGATTGATTGATTGATTAATTAATTAATTAATTAATTAATTAATTAATATTATCATTACTATTATTATTAAACTTATATTTTCACATACATTATATTGGTCTTACAAATTACTGATTATAATGCCCCGTTTGTGGAACACCCTTGGGGCTAATAACCTATGATTTGCGAGTCACATTAGGGCTATGTCAGTCTTGTGAAGGACAGAAACTAGAGCTGGTGCAAAGGGTCACTGTGGCAAGAGGGATGGGGAGAAAGGCCAGGTTATCCATCCATGTAGTATTGACTATTAGCCTTACAGACATTCTTTGTCAACCCGGATACAGGCGTGCGGCGGAATAGACGATAATGTCATGGGTTGATACACTCTGCCTGTACAGCTCACCGCTTGATCAGAAGTGAACCTCAGTAATAAATCTAGCTGATGACAGAGTAAAACGTTTACGGACACCGTGGCTGTTGAATGTAGATGCCATGATCAATCTGACGTAGACATAAAAAAAAACAACCGGGAGATCATCCTCCTCGCCGACCCACGTATTCCATGTATTCGTTGTGTATTCTTCCGCGACAAATAGTTTTTCCGAAAAATATTATTTTGTTGCCGTAAACATTAACAGACAGAGAACAGCTGACGACAGTCACAGTAATGTTTCAATCTTTGACAATATATATGTACTAGTCTAAGTGTATCTACGTGTATGTAGTATGACCAGATATACTTTATTGGTATGTATATAACTTATTATCACGTCGCTTACCAATCAAAAGGTGTCCGATGTCGTGTACCTTTATTTGTCACAATGTTCAGTCTTATCAAAAGACACGAGTGTCGTTTCACCATGTGACCTTAATGTCAATTAAATGGACGATTAGAGTTGATTTGCTTTTAAAGGGCCATGTTTCAATCCCTGGTCATCACATTAGTGTATGTGGTCATTCTTTTACTCTGAACCAAATGTGTCTGTAGCTCTGTAAAAAATTGGTTTTCATTTCTGGATGGACTTGATTGAATCTCCCGCTCAAATTCCTAATAAAACTTCTGTTTTGTACAACTGGTCTTCACTTTGCATGCAACATCTAAAATATGCAAATCATTCTTGTTTCAAATAGATTGTATCTACTATTGACTACGTGTCGAAATAGTAGTTCTGATCTTTTAAAAGGGACAATATACAAAGGGGTCACTGTGGCAAGAGTGAGTTAACGAGTCACATGCGTAGTCCTCTTGTAACCCTTAATTTTGTCGTCATCTTTACTAAGACAGTGTACGAGCTACGATGTCCTGTAGAGAACACAACTCGATACTGATTGCGATGTAGGCCGACGTTCGGAAATAGTGTCAAACATGAGCTTACAAATTTGCGAAATTCTGAAATTTGTGAATTTATGGTCATATAAACCCGGGGATCGGACCCAAAAGATAACTGTCATACGAGGACGTGACTTATGTATCTATCACAGTATCTTTGACAAGATTGTACATTGGTGTGACTAATTACCGTCATTTCTTGACATGAGATGACCCGATGTCGCGTATTATCTTGTCATACTACATCCAATGACAAGTAGACGTTGTCGTTTAGCTAGAGGCACGTTATCGAGAACAGTTTATTCGTCAAGGTGACATGAAACGCTAGATGAGGCCTAGATGAACCTCACTAGATTGTCGTTTTGGGAAATGTTTATTACACATACAGGTGGATATTATGACACTTTTTAAAGAGACGATCTACATTTCAAATAAAGCATTGCCAACTGTAATGTACATATTTATAATCACAAAATGTATAATATAAGATAAATACAAATTTTGAATATTTCGTCGTGTAGCTCACTGCACTCGGACACTCGGATTAGTCGTTAACTCATCACAGACATTCTTCTTGTAGGCGTTCTATAACGACAGAGAGTTTGGGGGTAGTATATGTCCAGACCTTTCGGAGTTCTAGATCTGTCAATGATGTTGAAAAGAAGGTGTGCAATAACCAGAAGAAATAGTGTATAAAGAAACAAAAACCTTACATAAATACCGACAATGTGGAGTTAGTGACAAAACTGATGAAAACTGTAAAGTCGGAGAGCCAGACACACACTCACACCCCCCCCACACACACACACACACGCACGCACGCACGCACGCACCCTCCCATATGCACACATCCTCCCCTCGCCTCCCAACACACACATACACACACACACACACACACACACACACACACACACACACACACACACACACACACACACACATGTATCTTTCTCTTACCGCTATTTGACAAAATAACATCAATAATAATTGTATAATGGCTGTGTATACTCGTATTCGATGACCACCGAACCTTTTCTCCAAGTAATCAGGCAGGGCATACGTCTAGAAGTTAAAGGTGTTGCTTACAATTATTTGTGGTAATATATCGGTCTAATACTAGCATATCAAACTATGGAGGAAAGTACTCTTGTTCATGTGCTCTGTATAAAGAGGCATGATTCAAAATTTGACATTTGATTTATTCTTTGGTCTGGTAATGTAACAGAGTGTGTAACGTATTTCATATCACGTTTAGCCTGCCAGTGGATATTGTAATTATCACCCCATTAATGACAATTTTGAACTCAGATGCCCTATTCCCTAACGCCAGTCCAAGGTTAATACAATGGAAATTTGTAAGTTCTTTCATCCCAATGTAAGTCATAAATTCTACAGTCTTGTAGAATAGAGTTTGACGAAAATTAACATAGATTAAAGTAGAAGTAGACCCTTAGTGCTAGAGTTTTTACAACAAGTCTATTGAGTACTTCGTATATTATGTGTGAGATGATAGACGATACAAGAATTTTTTTTTTTTAAAGTTGAGAATTTTTTTTTAAAAAAATGATTGACTAATTCTTTGAATAATATTACCAAATCATTTTAAAGCTAATGGCACACTTATAAGATAAATACATGTAACTAGGCATACAAATGTGAATTACGACAGTTACGGTAAAAGTTATATATATATATATTTGGTGTGACAATTACTTATATATCTGTTTTCATCGAAAATATTATGTGTTACATGTTCCCAATTCATGAAGTAAAACATATCAAAAGATTTATAATTGGGTTTTGTAGGCTAACATACGGATGTCGTGTTTCATTCAATTGTTGTTGTTGTTGTTGTTGTTGTTGTTGTTGTCGTCGTCGTCGTCGTAGTCTTTTCGACATTACGCTGATGTCAAATCATAGGTTTTTAGTAGCTGATTTTAACATGAATTCGCTATCAATCAGAATTACAGACCAGATAATTACAATGAAACCTTAGACACTTTCATGAATCTAAGTTTACCATTCTTATATCGGTAGGATGAACCTTTGCCAAATAATAAAGGAAATGCTTTAAATTTGCAAACAATTAAAGAAGATAAATTTTAAGATTTCAAATTTCTTTCTTTTCCTTTTTAAATGACATGCAAATGAGATTATTATAAAGACTGGACTTACCCCCGAGGCAACATACATCGGCACAAAGACGAAGGCCAATATGGCTAAACAGGAAGTCCCCTAAAAATAGATAACAAAGTGAAATGATAGAAGTTATACAACATCTTTTACATGAATAAAAGCAAAGCAATACAATTGAATTTTGACATTGGCTTACATTCACTCGGTGTTTGACTTTATGGCATCTATTGGCGAAGAATCGAAAGGAAAATATCATGCGATGTTTACCTGTAGCAGAACAGCATGTAAGCCTGCATTATGTTATAAAATTATATGTTATAATAAAGTATCGAGTAAAAAATAAACAGCTTCCTTAGATAATTGTCAACATCACACTACGTCCTTCCGTCCGTCCGTCTCTCTCTCTCTCTCTCTCTCTCTCTCTCTCTCTCTCTCTCTCTCTCTCTCTCTCTCTCTCTCTCTCTCTCTCTCTCTCTCTCTCTCTCTCTCTCTCTCTCTCTCTCTCTCTTTCTCTCTCTCTCTCTATCTCTCTCTCTCTCTCGCTGTTTCTCTCTCTCTCACACACACACACACACACACACACACACACACGTACACATCGCCTACTTACTGCGAATTCATAGAATACGACGGCAATACCATTCCATGCTGCGTAACCTGATACACCGACGAATGTACTACTGGGGATATTACTGAAGTATAGTGACAACCCAACCTGTAGTAAAACAGGAACTTTATTATTTGACAATTGTGTAGGTTAACTATAATAATCTCTATATATCCTATTCTCAACACTTTATGACGGTTTTGGCGAATGTGGCTCTTCTTGCCCAGATAACATTCATTTTATGTACACCCTTCAAATTATTTGTGTTTTCGATTGACTGTCCTGTGTACGCGGTCACGTGACAGGTGCACCGCACAGTTCAACCTACGTAGACAGGTTGCTTAACATAAATGTAGGCGAAAGGTCGGAGTTATATTTTAAAAGTGGAATTTTCGTCTTGTTGCGTGTTACAACCTTTATTTGCCCATTTTCTTCCTTTCTTGATTTACATAATAGTTAGATATAAAACAGGACAAGTATAAACTTACCAACCACCAGCTCATACGACCTGCCTGGAAAGGTCCATGATGGAAATGGTGCCGGGAAGACTGAAATGAAATACAGTTACTGATTTGTCGTGTCATCTCACAACATTTGGTATTAGCACAATAGATAGATAGATCTTATGGTTTATACATGGTGTGGTTGTCAATACCAGTTCTAGTTTTCGGTGTTCAATTTGGCGAACTATCTTGGCGATAAGTTGAATCATCTGAATATTCTCTCTTCATGAGTGAAGGGTCAAAAACAAGTTGCCCATTATGAAGTACATCACTTCATTTTTCCCCATCCAGGAACTAACTAAATTGTATTATATCGTGTCGAAATGTTTTTTAAGTTTTTTTTAATTCATTTTACCTTGACTGTTACAAGGAACCGGTTTACCATAACCATGCATGTTCTGGATAAGATCTATTTTTTAACTTTTAACACCACAATATTAATAAAATGAACATTGCTAGGACATGTTTTTTTAAACTCAGTTTTGAGATTTTCCTGATGTACGTTTATAATTAAGGCTATGTGTCTGATTTTTTATTTATTCGAAAGTAGAATAGAGAAGTTAAATCAGATGGCATGATGGGAATTCTTTGTCGGTACATGTTTATTTCATCAAAGTGATGTGATGACACTAGAATTTACATTTTCAAAAATAAGAGCAATAATATTAATAAAATAAGAAATAGTGTGTGTGAATACTTACCCATAGTCCCCCAATAAAAAGTACAAACATAGTCAAAATACCGACCACATAGTCAGCGGTATCAATCGTATAGTGACGTTCAACCATTTCGAAAATCTGGTAGCTGTGTGACAATAACCGGCACAGTCGTAATCGCCAACGGCTTCTCCCCGAGGTAGTTTTGAAGAGCTACAATTTAGTTGTGTCAATATACAGGGTGTCATCTTGGTACTGCGGTGAGCTTGGGTAAATACACCGTATGTCATTTTACTTGTGTAAATATCCAGAGTCCTTTCTCGCGTCCGTCCATATCACTGCTGATCACAGGTTGCGGCGTCACCTGATCGGACGAAGGTTCCATCAGTCCCCGATTAGGTAAATTCACCGAACACGAGGTCTGTGATATGGCGATGTAGGCCGACGTTACAAAGATTAAGCGTGTTAAATTAATGTCGAAGTTGAACGCACTAGCCTCACCGCTTTCCTAATTAATTTATACCCTCGCTAGTGAATTGAGAATTATTTTATTAGAGTAAAATAGGCACAATTACTTGATTTATCAAAATTTATACATGTAATATCAAATATGGAATTAGCATCGGTATATCGGCTTATGCATTTACTCATTCAAGGCTTTGAGTTTTCACACAAAAAACAAAGTTTAGTTGTCAAAGTTAACATGACATTGAAAATTAAATTTAAAATTTCCAAACATAGTATATGATATTACATACTAGTAATTGTGTTAGCTTCAAACCTGACCGTTCTCATACGTTACTGCACACTGCTGACCGGTATGAAATGGCTAGGTTGTATTATCTATTACTTTATTGGATTACTTAAGTTATTACTTTTCGTGTTTAAAACTTTACAGTGGAGTGATAGGTTGAAAGATGAAGAGAACAATTACCACATCACTAAGATATTGCTCATTTATTTATTGATTGATTGTCAGATAAGGATATCAATTACAGAGTTCGATTCTGTGTAGCTATACAGCCTGTATTTGAGTTAAAGTCCTCGGATTGTAAATAGTCGTACGTATTTCAAGTATGACCTAGACATCCGATGGATGTAATATATGCCTGTTGACTATCATTTATATTTTGGCCTAGATTTCAGGACTGATACATAAACGATTCGATTATACTATTTGGTACTTTATACATATATTAAAATGTGAAGAAAACCCCTTCTATGCCACCAGCTGTGCTAACTACACCACGTGCCGATTGTAATGTCTTTGGAGGCATGCATCTAAACTGTAAGGTACGTCGTGACGTTCCACCCTCACCGGCCTCATCTCAGGTGGGAGGAGTTGGCCGATATGTGAGGGCGCCCTGTGACGGCGTACCTTACAGACTAGCATGCATCGAGATAATAGCATTATTATAAGAATTATTAAAAGTTTCATGTGTTATGCCACTGAATCAATTCATACGGTCTACGATATATAAGTACATAAACTATAGTACATGTAATTATTATAAACATAAGACAGGGGTATGTGTAAGAGTGCAGTAATGGTGTTCAGAAAACTTCTTATCAGGGTTCATGTTAGTTCATGTGTCTCAAATGAATTCTGCTGGTGAGAGTTTCAGTGTTCACTCCTCGGTTACTCAGTCCTGTGTGAATGGAAGTCAACCAAAGTATCCACACAGAAAGACACAAATGATTAACATAATGACAGAATTAGCCGTGACAAAGGATGCCCACTTCGAATCCTCTTCCAAAGTCATATCTTTGTTCACTTCATCCTCGTCCTCGGTAATTAATTTGCCATCTTTAGTGAAACCACACATCCAATAGAATAGACACTGGAAAGTTGACGTCCACTTCTTGTCCTCGGTACCATCTTCTGCGGAGAACAAATAAAGTAAAACAAATGTGATGATAGCGTTCGGAGCAAGAAGCCTGTGTATGTTGTCAGAATTGTCGTCAATTCCCAAGGATCAAAAAAGGCACAAAGTACAAAAAAGTAAATAAATGGGGTTTTCTACCTAAATAGTCTCCATCTTTTCCTGTTTCATCTTTCAACTCGACTGTAGAGTCATTGGTCACGTCATCATGACCGTTGGCACCGTTGTTCGTGATCTCGTTTTCCTTATCCACCTTTACGTCGTCACTGTTGTAGTCTTCTGTTTGAATTCCAATATTCACATTTCCCACGCTTATATCAGTCGTCTGCTGCTTCATTTCAATTGCATCATCAATCGGATTGTGTGAAAACTCGGTTTTGGGTTTAAGGCTTTCATTTCGTGTCCACCATGTCATCCTAACTAACTGTAAATACAAGATAAAATTTATTTCAGAAAATTCACCGAGTCCCTATCATCATATTTTTCGATGGACCACACGTCGGCTGAGTGGCCATTGAAATCCACGACCATTTATGAACACGCCATCATCGTCAGGAGCAAAATTACAAAATATTTGTAAACAATATGTTGTAAATCTACAGTTTGAGAGGGAAAATGACTGGCAGTTTTCTCTAAGCAGACGAGATACAAAAATAATATACACTGCTATGAAACACTTTTGTTCAAATCTTTGTGCGTATTCTCATGTTAAATCTTTAGAATGGGAAACTCTGCAATTCTTTCCTTTTTTGGCCGGGAGGGGGATGGCTGATTGCTGCATAAATTAAACTTATTATTGAGATGCCTAAATCTGTAGAGCTGGCTGTTCACCTTCCAGTCTTAAGTCAGATATGTGGAAACGATTGTCACACTGTCAGATATTGTACCTTAAAAGTTCTCGGATGAACAAAGACAATTTATGACTGTCGACAATTAATCTGAAATGGACATTTTTAAAATGTGTTGACTTTAAATGACTTACATCTTCTTTGGGCTGTGGTTTGGTCAACAGACTTATTCCAATTATAACGACGAACGCGACAACAAACAAAATAATAGCGAAATGTAGGTAATGGATTTGGCTGAGGAAAGCTGGACGGGTATCAGGTTGATCACATCCGGGTCCTTCATATACGAATGATAGTACCATACGAGTTAAGCCAAGTACTAAACCTATCATCAAGCCCCAGAAAGTACCCTGAAATAGAAAGAAATTGTAAAACATGGATGTTCGTGTCGTAAATTTTCATTATAAAGTGTATATATTTGATTATACTGCTCTGTATAACACGCTGTAGCAATGTTAGATGAACTAATAAATACTGTACATGTATATAATATATATGGGTGTCTTACGGTTTCATTGATTCTCTCCCATGTCATAGCCAGTAGATAACCTGCAACTATTGGTGGCGCTATATGTGAGTTGACACTCTGCATGTAAGTTAATAACTGTCCATTCCCGTATGTCTCCATATATGGTAACCAAAGTATACCAATGACAACCATTACTACGGTCCATAATCTACAATAGTTATATAGTTGGAAGGGAAATGTAATATATCTAGAATAGTGTATGATTTAGGTGCAGTAATTAAATGTCTCCAATATTAAGGATATATAGCCCAGAAATGTACAATTTGTTATGAATATTTATTCGACATCATAGTGAGGTAAATTGTTAAACATTCCTGACTGATTTCTTATGACAATGGAAACTGAACTCAAATCAAATCACAATAATTAAAGCAAACATAAGTTGGTGTAAAGTATTTTGAGTCAGTCCTTGTCTAAGTCACTAAAAACTAATTTTGAAGAAAATTCTGGGCAGTCTAGTGACTTTGATGTTCAATGATTGAAGTCTGCATTTGGTTGGATTGTGTTTTAAATATAACAAGCTTAAATGAGCCATGCTTAATTTTAGAATTTAAGAATAGAAAAATATTAAATATGTCTAATTGAAGACGCCAATGACGTCAAAATTGACGTCAGACCAACGAGCCTCTGCGGCATGCGAACCAATAGAATGTTCCTCCGGCCTCCAAGAGGGAGGACTTATGAGTTGAAGAATAGCATTCGATCTGAGTTGTTGTAAAAGTTGCCAATATGACATAGTATAGTTGGTACCCCTGATTTAACACCCATTTACCTGCCAACCAACATTTCTTCTTTATTCGATGCTTTGGGCCGTATTCGTTTCCAAATATCCAGAGTAAACACACTGCTAGCACTGTTGAATATTGAGGTCAGTGAACTCATCACACCAGCCAGCATACCAGCTAATATCAAACCCCTGAGAACTGTAAATAATTCATGTACTCTGTAAAATAACTCAAATTCAAAATCCTAACGATGAATACTTGGTAATTTATGAAAGAATGTCGTTTGTATGGTCATCCCCTATCTAATGCACGCCCTCAAACATTTCTGTCAGGATTTCTCACAATTTCAAATGCAGGTAAAGGCCTAATAAAAAAATGTGTGGTGTTCCTACTATACTCAATTATAGAATAGGTGGGGTAGGTAGATTATTTAGTTTATTGCATTTATTTTTTCATGTGTGAGTGTCTAGTACAGGTAGCCATGTTTTCCTCTGTTTTCCAAATGGTCTCTGTGCTAGTGGTTTATTCCCATCAGATGTACAGTCATCACAAATTGGAAAAACAGTTTTCACTATTTCTGGCGAAACTTCACAATTTTCGAGATTTCATTATTTTTTTAAAACATGTTTAGGATCGGCAATGAAATCTAGGTGGGGTCGGATAACCGGGACCAAAGATTTTTAGGCCTAATCTCTATTCTGCACTGCCAGCGTACTTAATTTTAAGTAACGTTATAAGCCTACCAATCTCATTTAGAGCGATACACTTCAGAATCTTTAAATGTCCATGCATATCCCTACCATTTCTGTGAACGCACGTCATAAATGTTGACATAATGATACATACGTAGATACAATACTTGTAAGACATTGTGTAAAGTGTATATATGCTAGTGTGAGTGGTCAGTTTACTGAGCTCAAAATCAGACTGTCCCTACCCTACCCTACCCTACCCCATCCCCACCCCACCCCCATAATGTGAAGCACTTTACAAGGTTCATTTTGATTGGTTAGAAAAATAGAAAACAAGCACATCTATTGGCGGTATTGTTAATGATTGATAAAGTATATGGTGTATGTTTTCCAATTCGTGGCAACTTTGCCCAGTCCCTACCTATTGGCATCAAATCAAGTATCAAATATGGGTAAGACACGTTACTACACCCAGCAGAATTATCACATCGTTCTTTGCACACGGCACTATCAACACAGGCAACCGTGTCTGAAAACAAACAGATTTAAACAATACATTAATTCTTGTTTGTCGCAGTCGTTATACAGTAGTGACTTCGCAATTTGCAGCCTACAATGTGTAAGAACACTTCCAGAAACACTCAATTGAAAGCGTAGTCATCATCACAGTTTTTACAGTGAATATTGAAAGATGAGGATCATTGAAGAGGAAATTCATAACAGATTTGAAATTCCAAGATATCCTAAAATTGCATTAATGCACGTAATCATGAGACATGGATGTCATTGATCAGTTAGGGAGCCATAAATAACGCATATTGTATTCACCTGTGTACAGTATTCTACTTATCATGCCAGGCCATACCATCAGGAACATTCCAGTCATTTTCAGATAACCAGCCAGTATGGTGCCTCCTTTGGAATGAGTCATGTTCTTTGAAGCCAGGCAACGTTGAACTATGACCTATAAAAGACCAATAGATCGATTTTTAGAGAAACACACATTTACTGTTTGTGATTTTGGGTGTCATATTAACTCAAGCAATAAACATACCATTTCTATTGTATGAAAATTTCATAAATAACGAGATTGGATGGAGTCAGTTCGATTTTCTTCTCTCTTTCAGTTTTTTTTTATATGCAATGAAGTGTTTGTGGACAGTTCGTAATAGGGTTGTGAGTTCGTAAGCAGGTGGTGGGATGCCGAATACAGCTGCTGAGCTCAATGCCATTGAATGTACTCAGTATAGACGCAATTTTGGAATGATTCATTGTTTTCAATATACCTGATTTGAACACCAATAATACAGAGATAAAAGATGAATTCCAAATAAAACACCAGGCCATGGCATACTGGAATCCACTGAACGGAAAATATGCCAGGCATCCTCTGATGGGACTCCGCATGTAGTATTACCAACAAGGGTGGTAGTTGGAATCGCTGCCATGTATTCATTTTGGAAGGTGGCATAACTGCCTACTTTGACCCAACCTATGCATTTACCAAATATAGAGACGTTGATTAGGTCAAATGAAACTCAAGTTACTAGTAATGGTCAAATTATATCACATTCTATGATATTCCTGAGAAAATTAGAGAGCGTTGCCAACGTTGAACATTTAACTGATATCGTAAGTTAGAAAAATGCAATTATTGTAAACATAATTGTTACAGTGTGAAGATAAATCACAAAATGTTATTTTGAAATATCTGACAAAAGATCGCTTAAAAAATAATAAGGTTAATTTTGTTATGCTTACTGAGAATCATTAGTATGACAGCACCAGACAACATGATAAATGCCTGCAAAGCATCGGTATGCATGACTGCTGTCAATCCACCTGTATAGGATAGTTAATAATATATATAGTATTTTTTCCGAAATTAGAACATGTCATTGAGAAAATGTATTTCAATTTTATACATACATACATACATACATACATACATACATACATACATACATACATACATACATACATACATACACACACACACACACACACATACATACATACATACATACATACATACATACATACATACATACATACATACATACATACATACATACATACATACACACACACACACACAGACAGACGGACGGACGGACGGACAGACAGACAGACAGACAGACAGACAGACAGACAGACAGACAGACAGACAGACAGACAGACAGACAGACAGACAGACAGACTCATACCACCCCACCCCACATCACCCCCAGACACATATACAAACTTACCAGCTATAGTGTAGATAGAAGTTAATACAAACATTGATATGATCGATGGGTAAATACTCCAGCCCAAGGCTAAACGTATAATCAATACACCAGCAAACAATTCACCCTAGGAAAGATTCAGACCAGATTAAAAACCTTGGATGGCTAAATATCAATGCGTCCATTTGAAGTTTTCTTTATATTTCTACAGTTATGTCGTGATTTTAGTACATTTGATTAGCCATTCACATGTCGCAACTAAACAGTGTAGTGAAACGGTTTCTAAAATTCTGATAACAATGATATCACATTTTTGTGGAAACAAATCTTAAAGAAATAATCTAACAACTATGTTTACCAAACCCAACTGGGGTTCTTGCATGAAGTCTGTTAACTGTACATTAGGTTTAAACCCAGAGTAACGTAACAATCTTACCGTAGTGTGTGAGAAAATGTTTAAGAATAGTTGAGTAAATGCTAAATAAACACGCAGACGTTGGCCACCAAAACGTTTTTGGAAATATTCCGGTGTTGTGGAAGCCTAATAGGAGTGAAACAACAATATGATACAGTTACTTTGTAAGTATACATAATATACATGTACGTATACCATTGGTGCAAAGTCAGACAAATCGAACTCTGTCCAAGTAGTCACCAAGTTATAGAGGAGTTAAAGGGAAAGACAAGTGAGACAGATTTCATATCAGCTGCAGTTCTTATATATGCCTAGTAAACACATAAAAGTCATTTCTATCAAACTTGCATCATTCGGCAGCTCTGAATTAGAGTCTGAGCTATCAAAATTGTCATACATGTATCTGACACACAGAAGTTGAGTTGAAGTTCCGAATCCTAACTTTGCTTACTTTACCTCCCATAATGCCTCGCTCGTGTACCATGTGGCATTTTCTCAGATTGCCAATTAAAGAGAGGTTACTCAATGCTGTATTGGTGAATATAACATTTCTAGTCCTAATTAGCATAAGAACTAGCTAAGGTAAAATCAGGCACCCTCATAAACGCTCACGGTCAAATTGTCTTTTCGATGTGTCACAGAAGAAAAACAAGTTTTGGTTTGCGAGAACGTCTCACCGGCACCTTAATCTGTGCCTCTTTCACAGACATTGCATGTTTTCGATATCACTTACCCCAGATGCCACGTAAATTGGCGTGAAGAAGAATCCCAGTAGAAATAGACAAGTCACAGCCTGGAAATAAAGGAATATAGGAGTAACTTGGGAACTCATCCGTGTAGGAAATACATACTACTTTTACTAGGTACTCCGTAGATTTTCCAATATTCAAATTCAAATATCATATTTCCATCTTATTATTGTGAATCTTTCAAAGGCTTTTTCATAAGGTGGCTCTATGAAACTCACCGAAAATTCATAGAACACCACTGCGACGCCATCAACGGCGGCTGATCCAGCCATGCCGAAGAAATTATCAGGTCCAATATTACTAACATACAACGACAGTCCAACCTGTGGAAAATGCAGAAATTGTGAAAATATGTAGTGACTGTGTTTTTATTCACAGTTTCAAGATACAAATGTAATCAAATGGGAGTCGACAACAATGGGTTACTCACATATACCGTTATAAATATATGTAAATATCAAGACGATTTTAGACATCATTTGAATACTTGACTCGTGTACAATATTAATTTAGTAGTCCTGTGTATTTCGCTTCGTATTTTTTATATGGTATTCAAATTTGTTATGGTTCTTTCTTATTTGTGTCTTCCCGTCATCTTAGTTTCATCTCACTTTAACATGAATCGATGTACTCTTAGTAATCGTATAAGGAAATATTATTAAACAAATAATTTTGGGACGTTTAATTCAAGGAATGGATTCTTCTAAATGTGCTTGAAATATACTTGTAAATCTTCGAGTACCGATATATGCCTACAGAGACATAGATGTGTTCTAGTTGTAATGCTTAAAGTTCAAGTCGTGTGTGTGCTGTCGAATTACATGTATTACTAGTACTTAGATTAGTGTTACTTACCAACCACCATTGCATTGTCCTTCCGGCCAAAAAGTAACCACTCGATGTTGAACGTTGGGCCCGTCTCGAAGACTGGGGAGGAACATAGAGACATGGATAACCAGACAGACAGACAGACAGACAGGCACATACATGCACACGCACACGCACAACACGCACAAACACACACACACACACACACACACACACACACACACACAGTCAGTCAGTCAGTCAGAGGGGAGGTGACACAGATAGGGTGAGAGGCACATTGAAAGGCGGAGAGGGAAGACAAAGGTGGAGGTATTATGATAAAAACAAATCATCAAAATGGTGGAATTGTATCAGCAATATTTCATGTCATGTACCATTAACTATTCTATTTAATTTTGAGTATCATTTGTATTAATATAGACATGAATTGCCATTCAAAATTCCGTTTACACTTTCCATCTCTCTCTCCCTCTCTCATTCTCTCCCCCTCCTCCTCTCTCTCTCTCTCTCTCTCTCTCTCTCTCTCTCTCTCTCTCTCTCTCTCTCTCTCTCTCTCTCTCTCTCTCTCTCTCTCTCTCTCTCTCTCTCTCTCTCTCTCTCTCTCTCTCTCTATCTCTCTATGTGCAGTCTAGGAGCAATTTTGAAATCACATTTCGCTTGTTTAACTTCATCAAAGGTTCAACATACCACTTGACAATCGAGTCTAGCTTGCACCAATAACTGTCAGACTATAGAAACGACAGGGGGCAAGTTTGAGGCATAACACAAATAATGCATATCAATTTATAACAAATAACAAATAATTCATATCGAAACAATAATGGACATGTTATCTATATATTATACTGAGTAAATAGAAGCAAAAATGTAGGCGTTTTACCAACGCTTCAGCAATGGGTACCAATGCAACTACATTTGTATTAGTATTGAACATTTTGAAGTAAGATGCACTTTTCCTCATATTTCTGAAGTTTAGAATCTAAATGCTAACTGTATCAATTGTAAAGGACGGTTGTGACCCAGGTCACATGGTGAACATCATACATAACTCTTGTACCATGGTACACTTTGTTAGTACTTACCCATAGTCCAAGTGCTACTACACTGAGTAACAAAGCAACCACTATTACGTAATCTACGGCATGAAGAGGGTCGAAATAGTCGATTTCCGAAGCCATGGCAACGAATGCTCAGCGATTTGCAATAATTTTGTCCAAGGTTTTCACACACATCTATGCTGCCACCACCCTCGTTGTTCAGTCAAGCTTTCTGATATAAAACTATGATAGATTGCACGTTTTCCTCATCTGTCATAAAATTAGATTACACAAGACTAGCAATGCAAATACCTTTGATAGGTAGTGCCATTGTACCATTGTTATAAAAGTTCAAAAAGTATCCTTACTCGGTACAGACTCCTTGTACTTGATTTATTGTTCAACGGTACATGAGTTCATTTGTCTGTTTGTTTGCCTGTCTGTCTGTTTGAGACTTTTTCTGTCATTTTGAGATAAATGAATAGTTCTTCGACTTCTTAACATACTTTACCATAGCTAAGATAATGTTGGTTGTATTTCGTCATACCAATAGGAGTTTACTAGAGATTATAATAGGCTGACGTCCATTTTATATTAGAATATCACACAATCACAAAGTTTTCATCAAGGTGTCTAGACACCAATGTTTCCAAACACAAGGTCAAGGTCTCCACACTGTTACATCAATGTTTTATTTCTGAAAACAACCACCAAGCTGTCACGAAGGTCTCCACACTCTGTTACATCAATGTTTTATTTCTGAACACAACCACCAAGTTTCCTTCAAGCTCTCCACACTCTGTTACATCAATGTTTTATTTCTGAACACAACCACCAAGTTTCCTTCAAGCTCTCCACACTCTGTTACATCAATGTTTCCAAACAACCCCACTACGTTTTCATCAAGGTGTCTATACTTTATTACATCATTTTTTTCTGAACTGATAATACATTCCATAATATATGAAATCATTCATTAATGATAAAAATGTACTGCAAATGTTTTTCATGTTAAAAATTTCACACTAATGTCTGTACTGTATGATATACAGTATACAAAACGGATAAATTTATTAATAACGCTTTGAAAGAAGGAGAACTCATTATTTAGATAAATATCACAGTAATGGTGGACGTGTTATATCTTTTTCACTGTAAGCCTATATATCGCTTACTGATATAGTTTGACAAAAATGGTTTATAAGTCCGAAGCATTTGAGTGGATGATGATATCATTTGTAATAACTTTAATCTGCATATTTACTACAATAAACTACTACTACTACTGCTGAAGACTGATTATAACACAATTATCCGAAGTATCCCCACATGAAGACACAAGACAGCAACATCACGACGGCGTTGATAATGGAAAGAGAAGACCAGTTTTGATAATCCAATAGTCCCGTGGTGTCGGTCTGTGTGACGTCATCATCTAGTCTCTCTTCGCTACCTTTGTCAAATCCACACATCCAGTTAAACAAATACAACCAAGCTGCTTTACACTTACCAGGGTTTTCATCTCCTTAAAAACGAAAAGAAAATAACATCAACTAAAAATCACAGATATTTTTTTCAAAGGCCGTACCGATTAATTCATTCACTGACAACCAGTTTTGCACGTGACGACTTTCATTGAGTAACCACTTGTTGAATGGTTGACATTTGTCGATAAGATGACATCGAGCTATACTATTCCTTGTCTGATGTAGACATGACGTCATTGCTCACCATTTTCTGTAACTCCAACTTCAGGCGTTTCCTTGGCACCATTTATGTCTTGATCAGGTAATTCAGCGTTGTTCTCAGTTTCTTCATGATTTTCTTTCTTGATTTCACTATCGCCTTCATCTGTTTGCATTCCTACATTAACATTGCCCTTCTCATCCTTCCTGGTGTCGATTTCGTGCATATTAATTATCTCTTGGTTACCATTTACGCCATACCCAGGTTTTTTACTCTTTCTTGTCCACCACGTTAGGCCTATCAACTGGGAATTAAAATAACGACATGATGTATTTCAGATATTAGTCTTCACCTCCACAGATATGTTTGTTCATTTAAAATATTCGATCCTACGTGTATTTATGCTTATGACTGTCTTTCCGTCTCTATCTCTATACATGCTGGACTTAAGTTCTCTCTCTCTCTCTCTCTCTCTCTCTCTCTCTCTCTCTCTCTCTCTCTCTCTCTCTCTCTCTCTCTCTCTCTCTCTCTCTCTCTCTCTCTCTCTCTCTCTCTCTCTCTCTCTCTCTCTCTCTCTCTCTCTCTCTCTCTATGTGCAGTCAAGGAGCAATTTTCACACAACAGTTTGCTCGTTTAATTTTTAAAATTGTCTTCAAAATTTCAACATAGCACTTGATAATTATTTAAAGAGCACATGGGTATCGTAGTAAGAGCTACCTAATTCTAATACGGCTACGTACAATGTATTTAATTAAAAAAAATATCCATGATATTTACATACACTGGTCAGGCAATAAGGGTTTAACTTACTTCTTCTTTTGGCTGTGGTTTAGTAATAAGACTGATACCAATCATCACCAATAGTGAACTCACTAACAAGATGACGGCAAAGTGTAGAAAATGAACGTTACCAATGAAAGGTGGACGAGTATCGGGCTCATCACATCCGGGATCTGGATAGACGAAGCTCAGCACCATACGAGACAAACCAAAGATAATTCCAAACATGGAACCCCAGAAAGCTCCCTAAAAGAAGTGATCTCGTTATTTCACACTTGAGATTGGGGTACACTGTGAACGTGGATGTTATTTAAAGAAGTGGTCGCTCTGTACATAAAACGGGTACAGAATGGTCAATGATAGACGTACTGATAAGTGTGTATTATTGATATTGAATTATATCATTTGATTCCCATCAGAAGTCTTATATGTAATTCAATCTTAAAAAAGAATAACAACAATTCTATCTGTAATGTCATATTTTTCAAAGATAGTTTACCGGTTCGTTGATCCTTTCCCAGGATATAGCAAGTATAAAGCAAGCTATAAACGGTGGAGTAATATGCGAACTGACAGCTTGGAGGTAGTTGAATAGGACGCCTTGTCCGTAAGATTCCATGACAGGTAGCCATAGTACAGCAATCACAACCATTATCAGAATCCATAACCTAAAAGATTTCATGGGCTGATATTACTAGGAATTCAAGGTCTAAGTCATTGGTAAGTCTTCGAAATGTATTATGGGTATTTTAAGTTAGGTCTTCCATATTCTATATATTGTACCTTTTATAAGCAAAACTAGTTTTCATACAGAGAAAGTCAACTTCAACTATTGAACGTTATTCATTCAAATGTTAAGGGACAACCTTATCTTTGTGATAAAGTAAGCATGGTGTTCGTTTGTCGATGATTTTCGAAGAACTTCTCCTCCCTTGCTATGTCAAGATGTCCTTACCTGCTGACTAGCATTTCTTCTTTGTTAGATGAATTTGGACGAATTCTTTTATAGATGTCGAGTGTAAATACAGAACTTGCACTGTTAAATATGGATGTCAGGGAACTCATGACACCAGCCAACATGGCCGCCAATATCAGTCCTCTCAAACCTGTATTAAAATAGTATTAATTTTCTTCCACTGACTTCCTAATTATTAGATTCTTATCAGTTAGTTGAAAGTTTTAAAATCTGTATGTTGATGGACAAAGATTAGAAATGTATATGTCGGTAATAAATTCCACAAAATTAGTAGATCAAACAACATGATACAAATTTGGTGTATTATAGGACGAGAGCAGATTTGATTGTAATAGACCTCCAGTAATCTTTTCACTTCATGCTAGTCATTTCTGTGACCAGTTTATTGGTATTTACTATATTACAATGCAAATTCACTTTCAGTACTTCCATGATGTTGAACCTGGCAACCATTAATTGCTATAATTAATTTGCTTCAAGTAATTACTTTCAAACCTACCGATAGGCATCAGATCGAGAATAAGGTAGGGGTATGACATATTGGAACAGCCTGCTGGGTTGCCACAACGTTCCTCACAGACATCACTATCCACACATGCCACAGTATCTACAAATACCAAAGTTAGGATACGACAGAAATATTGTATCATGTATTTCTATTACACGGGTACTATTATGATCACACCAAACTATGACGTTTGATGACAGTTCAATAAGATCACGTGACTTATCATATTAGTTTGTATTTTTCTGTTAATCTAATCAAATCAAAAGTTAAGCTTACGTTCTCCCAATACAAAACTCAGATGGGTTTTGATGAGTAACATATTTGAAGATATATTTACATTGAAACTATAGCGGTAATTGTGTGGGTTTTTTTTTCCTGTTTATAAATGTTAACACATTTATGTTACCTGTGTAGAAAATCCTGCTAATCATACCAGGCCATACCATCAGAAACATACTCATCATTTTTAACCAACCAGCTAATGTTGTACCACCTGTTGCATGGGAAAGACTTTTGGCGGCAAGACAACGCTGAACGATTACCTACAAATAGACACATTTTGTCACAATATTTCATCAAGATACTGTCGTGAAATAAACATATATATTATATTGAATGTTGTTGTTGGTGTTGTTGTTGTTGTTGTTGTTGTTGTTGATGTTGTTGTTATTGTTTGTCGCGAATGCGATGAGGATATACAATTTAGAGTCTGCAAATGAAATTGTCTTTCTATGATCTCAAAGTGTCTCCCTTCTATCACATTTCCCAGCATCGCTATTACTATTATATAAAGTGTCTATAGCTACTAAAAAGCATACATGAAGACGTACACACCTGATTTGAACACCAATAGTAAAGAGACAGAATGTGTACACCGAATAAAACTCCAGGCCATGGCATACTGGAATCGACTGGACGGAAAATGTGCCACACTTCGTCCGTTGGAACTCCGCACGTAGTGTTGTTAGCCACTGTAGTGTGTGGAATAGCTGCCATGTATCCTGTCTCGAAAGCTGTATAGCTACCTATATTTACCCAGCCTGGAAAAGGAATTTTAAAAAAAAATTCTCAACGACAAAAAAACTTACGTTCTTTACTGAAAATGACACTTACATTATTGATGTGAAAATAAAGTTCCACGTTGTGAGGGAGAATACTCTGTTAATATGCCATAAAAATGAACTATTCAGTATTTTATAGGTGATTACAGACTAATCTACCAGTTGGTTTTAACTTACATAGAACCATGAGAAGAAAGGCACCAGAGACTATGATGATGGCTTGTACAGCATCGGTGTGCATTACAGCTGTCAACCCACCTAAAATAAAACGATAAAACGATATAAAACTATAAATGTACACGTCTGCCCCTGATGCATTTAATCTGTTCTTCCTTTTTCTCTTGACCTTGGAAGTAAAGAAGTCCTACCGACGACTGTATTTTATAGCTTCGACTGTCTTTTTAAAATTTTGATATTCTGCGACGATGGTTACGCTAAGTTGTCCGAGCTAAAGGTCAATTAATCATTATGTTTGATTACTAAGTCTTGTTTATGTGCGTTTGCATATTTCTTGTCAGTGTCAGTGTCGGCGTCTGTTTTATAGTTGATAAACATACATACATAGCGAATTTAATTAACCACCTGTTGATCACATACCCTGGCAAGCATGCAGTTTATAATAGTATGTATAATAGTACGTTATCACATTTCATGATTCGAAGATGACAATAAATTGCGAGGCAGACGATACTTTTTACGTTGAGATTATTTTCACCGTACTTACCGGCAACAGTAATGATTGCCGTCAATATAAACAATGCGATACACGAGACGTAGATGTTCCACCCTAGGGCAATCTGAATTATCAGCACACCAGAGAAAAGCTCACCCTGTCAGATTGTGAAAGAAGCAGACGACGATAAATAAGGTTCGTAGTATTGCAGAGACAACAGTCTTCAACTAAGGTTAACGTCACAGAACTACTTACTTACATCTTTTTATTTGACACGAAGCGTAGTCTAAAATGTTTTGCTCTAAATGAAATGGTTCATCTTTGCAATTATAAGTTGATCAAAACTTCAATCCTCAAAATGACGTCATCTTGTCATCCCATCAAGTTCAAGTGATGCTAATTCCTAAAGTAAAGCTGATCGATTACTACCCGAATTATTTCCTCATATACTGAATCCGAACTTTTCATTTCATTTCCTAAATCAAACCAGAATTCAAGTATGATACTTACTGTAACTACAATACACCATACTTACCGTAACTACAATACGCCATTCTTACTGTAACTACAATACACCATACTTACTGTAACTACAATACACCATACTTACTGTACCTACAATACACCATACTTACTGTAACATGGACAAATATATTAAGAAACAGTTGGGTGATTGCTAGGTAAACACGAAGACGCTCTCCACCAAATCTTTTCTGTATGTACTCTGGCATTGTCAGCGCCTGGAAGTGAATTCGAAACGTCACTGAGAATATGGTATCCCCGGCCATTTGCCGGTTGTTTTTTGTCGAGTCACTTTCAAAATCCTACTTTAAATTCATGTTCTTGTTTTATTTCTTTATAGAATGGGATTGATTACATGTAACGCTGTATAAAATACTAACATTTCAGTCACTTAGGATTGGTCAAAGGATAGCCCGGTCACGTCATAAGGTTGTTTTTTTAGTGATCTGGTGCAATGACACTCATCCATTTCATCGTTTGAAGTATACCGATAGTGTGTACACTTACCCCGGATGAAATGTACACAGGTACGAATACAAATCCTAATATTTGTACACTTACCCCGAATGAAATGTACACAGGTATGAATACAAATCCTAATATTTGTACACTTACCCCGAATGAAATGTACACAGGTATGAATACAAATCCTAATATTTGTACACTTACCCCGGATGAAATGTACACAGGTACGAATACAAATCCTAATAAAAACAGACACGTGACAGCCTATAGTGAAGAAACAAGTTATAAGAGATGGTTAGATAAACTGTAAATCTAGTAATGATAACTGTAAAGTGTTATTTGCATGCATGCTCAAGAGGAAGAACATACGTTTGCGCATGAGTGCATATGCATATAGATATGAGTGTATGTTTGATCGTGTGTAGATAGGCAAGTAGATATATATTTGTTTGCTTGCTTAATATATGTTATCACTCTGCCACAACCTCTATTGGACTTCCATTGTTTGTTTTCATTGTGTTTTGTTTCTTTTTCGTAAATATTTGAATACGTGGTCGTATTCTCTCGTTTGTAACCATCACAATACTGTAGTATCCGTCTGCAGATTTGATTCAAGTGATAACCTGGACATTGCATTGGGTGATGAGGTGAAATGACTTACCGTAAATTCATACGCACCAAGGGCAACACCATCAATCACTGATGCTCCAGCTATACCGATAAAATTGGCAGGACCAACCTGACTTGCATACAATGACAATCCAACCTGTCAAAACAACTTAATATTTTACATCTGAGCGCTACGAGAAAAGACAAGGGTGTATAAATGAATACGGAAAAACCAATGAAGAATTCTATACATGTGTTCCTGCAAAAAGGCTATTACGTCACAGCGAAGACAGATGTACGTCCTCTATGAGCTAGGTTCTATGTGATTCACGGTGATTTTGTGATGGATTTGAGAATCTTGTAGGTTTGTTATTGGGTTTCATCTAAGGTCACCAAGGTCCGCAGTGGCAAATAGTAGTCGTGTCCTTTATGTTTCATTTTTATATTTACCAGTTCTACATTTTTTAAACTAATCTTTCAAGATGCCAATATTTATCCTCTGTAAATATTCCGCACAGGCTTCATTTTCTTCATATATCTCTTTGATATCTGAATTCTCTTCAATATGTTTATAAATTTAAATACATTTAACCAATATGACTACTTACGAGTAACCAACCCATACTTCTTCCTGCCAGAAAATATCCACTGGTCGTAGAACGATTGGCTTTCCGAGAAGTCTGTTGAAAAAAAATAAAATAAGACACAACAACGCGTTCTTTTCCGTACACACACACACACACACACACACACACACACACACACACACACACACACACAGATATATATATATATATATGATAATGAAATTATTATCATGTGTGTGTGTGTGTGTGTGTGTGTGTTAGTGGGTGGGGGTATGTGCGTACTAGAAAAACTATAACATTACTGTGTGTTATGTTTGAGATAGTTTGTATTTAAACTTTTACAGGCATTTACATTTTTTCAACGAAGTGTATTTCCACATGTTTTTACATTATGTTCACTAATTGCACCATGACAGGTGTTTCCTTTGTTAAAATATCTTACAACGTGCTTGGTGAGGGAGGGGGCGTATAGGTTTGATGTGTCCTGACTGCATAGTAGTGTCCGTACACTGTAAATCATAAGTAGTAACTTACCCATAATCCTAGAACTACAACTCCGACTAGAAGTGCTACAATGACGACATAATCAACTACGTGTAGAGGATCGAAGTAATCAATTTCAGATGCCATAATGATGTAGATCAGATACCAACTTGGAAATCATCTAAGTTCAGAAGTAAAATTGAATGTCCACTCGACTCAACGTATCTGCTAATGCGGCGAGCGCTAGATCCCAACAATGATGATGATGTATAGATTGATTTATTGGAATATGGTTGACAAATGAAATATGTAGACAAATATAATCAGCACATATTTATAAATAATAAAAATACCCTGCGATAAGTACGACTTGACGGATTGCGTACTTTAAACAATGACCAGGTGTGAAGATCGTTGACGTTGGTAGCCCAAATCAGTGCTGGTGTAGCTTTGAACTTGGTCAGAACTAGGTTACTATACTAGAGGATGTAGCTTTGAACTTGGTCAGAGCTAGGTTACTAGAGGGTGTAGCTTTGAACTTGGTCAGAGCTAGGTTACTAGAGGGTGTAGCTTTGAACTTGGTCAGAGCTAGGTTACTAGAGGGTGTAGCTTTGAACTTGATCAAAAAGAGATGTGAAACAATTTACAACGAATCGGTTCGGTTCACACACAAATATGTACATATACACATTTTTTTCCCTCGTTCAAGGAACAAATATTTTGAAATTAACCACTTTAATATAATTATGTTTCAATTGCACACCTCTTGGAACAATAGGTTCTTTTAAAAATAAAATCAAAGTATATCTCCTCCTTGAATTAGAAATACTGTATCTGTAACTATTTCATCTTTTAATACACCATAGTTCTAAATCATATCGTTGTACATCGGCGAGTGTACATAAATTCTAGCGAATGATTGGATAAACGGAAGTTCTGTCTTTATCGTAGTCTTTCCCATCTTCATTTCTTATAACTAATTTTAATAACTTTGACAAATTATATAAATGCTATCTAACGATTTGATATTTTTCGACTCTATTGCCAAGTGGTATAACTTGTATATGAGATCCTAAGTGTTCAATGTATTATTACGTTGTCGAAAACATTATAATAGCCACATTAATGTCAAAACACACTGTTAGAAAAGGACAAGAAAAACATCTATGTGTGTCATCAGCCAAAGAAGCCAAAGACGAACCCTCCTACAGCAAGTAGAATGATACAATTAATGTTGACAAATTGAGACCATTTACTGTCTTCTTCCAACGAGATTATTTCTTCTTCCTTTGTTTCTTGTTCCTTTCCAGGTTGAGTGTTGATGCCACACATCCAGTCAGCGAAACACCGTTTGAATGTTATCCACGCATCGTTTTCGTCTAAAAAAAGTAAATAAAATACACGCACGTCAGTACATTAGAAACTCCAAATATAGTGAGTTCAGGTATACATAAGATTTGAGTACATTTCGTGACACGTAAGAAAACCCAGAAAGCAATTGTTATGATCATGTGGTCATCGGTAGACGTTGACAAACCGAAACGTTGCTTATAAGTATTTCACTTTGGGATTGGAAGTAAGGCCGTCTGCGAACACTACTACCTGTTCAACAAGTCACTTATATATATATATATATATATATATATATATATATATATATATATATATATATATATATATATATATATATATATATATATATATATATATATATATATATATATATATATATATATAACCCGCCTTACACCACACGATTTATACGAGGTATATTCAGTACATCAGCATCTCCTGACGAGTGATTTACTCACAAAACAGGCTTGTAGAGACGAAAAACCCTATTTGATTTTCTTCTACCCTCAACAACTATATATATATATATATATATATATATATATATATATATATATATATATATATATATATATATATATATATATATATATATATATATCGTCTGTCGTCTGATATCACTGTACAACATCCCTACCGACTGCTTCGTAGTTTATTTCTTCTTCGAATTTCTCCATTTTCCTCTCCTCCTCTGTTGCATATATCGGATCACCGTTTTCATCACGAGCACGAGTTTGTACATCTTTCTTCTTTTCTGATTCACATCTCGATTCTGTACTATGTCTTGTCCACCATGTTAAGCCATGAAGCTAGAAGAATTGATAGCTTTAGAAAGTTATTTTTTTTTAAAAGAAATACAAGATAGATCTACAGATAGACGGTGGATCGCAATAACACGTCACGGAATAGTTAGTCCTATTTAGTCGGTGAGGGCGCACCCGGGGTCGCGCAGTACAATTATTATCATGCAAGGATTGTTTATAGACAGAGTACATGTCAAGGAATAGCACTGTATATATAGTCAATGAGGCTGCACAGTACAAGGATATTAGATAGAGTACAAGTATGCGGAAGGTAGGTATATACAAAACACCCGCTCACTGCTAGCGATTCCCCCGAGGCGGTGAGAGAGTCCAACATACATATAGATATACACAATTTCATTACAAACACTTACAGTTCGATATTATATGAAATTGAACCCTACCTCATCTTGACGTTGTGGTTTGGTTAATACACTGACAAACACAGTAATAACAAAGGAGGCAACAAATAAGAATATAGCGAAATGAAGGTAATGAAAATTGGCCAAGATGCTTGGCCGAGTGTCTTCCTCGTCACATCCCGGAGCAATGAAGACAAAATCCAGTACCATACGTGTACCACCAATGAGGAAACCTGATATCAAACCCCAGAAGGCTCCCTTCGAGTGAAATATGCAGAGAAGACACGTATTGCCGGTATTAAAGATAGAATCGTCGTGGTTGAACGTACCAAAATTATGATGACAAAATCACATGTCATAGGGTTAATGGAGAGGTCTCCTCTACATACTTGATTAGTACAGTTGTTGTTCGTGTATAAATAAATAACAAAATCTAGAGTATCAGTCTATGAAGTACCTCAGTTCAGACGACTGCATTAAGCATTTGATCTGATTTGATTTTTTGATTTGATTTATTTCAGCACAGTAAAATAAACATTCAGTATACAGTTATACAGAAAACAGTTACAACAAAGAAAATAAACGTTATTGTGCTGGGATAACACAGAAAAGTTAAAATATTATTTCCACTGTGGTCCCAACTACTAACACTGAAGTACAACACTTTCTCTCTGTGCTACACCCATTTACATCATTCACATCAAGTGTAATATACTGTTTCAATTGGTTTATTTACAAGTCTAGCATGTGGCCTTTCTAATGTGGTCAATTAGCTAATGACAGTATACTTTTACACTTGATATGGATACTATAAACGGTTGTGGCATGTACAGAAAACGCATTACTTTGGTGTTATGGGTTGTACTTGATATGGATGCTATAAGTGATTGTGGTACATACAAAAAACACATCACTTTGGTGTTATGGGTTGTACTTGATATGGATGCTATAAGTGATTGTGGTACATACAGAAAACACATCACTTTGGTGTTATGGGTTGTACTTACCTTTTCATTGGTTCTCTCTGATCCAATAGCACATACGAAACAAGCCAAGGTTGGCGGAGCAATATAGGAAGTCACAGATTGTATGTAAACAAACAGCTGACCTGCCCCAAAAGCATCGAGCACTGGTAACCATAGGATACTGGCACCAACCATAACCAATACAAACACCCTAAAAACAACAATGACAAAATAAAGTATTGATACGCATAACAAAACTCACAATAGATATTCATGAGATGATTTATACAAGGCCGACGTGGACGTGTCCAAGACTAGTCCTGCTTACAGACGGTGCACGAGTCTATATTACTGACTTGACTCTAAACACCAGGGACAATTGTCAGAATCGAGTCCCGGATTACTCCGTATGCAAGCACGACTAGTCCAAGACATAACCAACAATTGTCTAAGGTTAAATAAGTTGTGATGTCAATATGTAGTTTTTCTTTTAAAAAATAAAAAAATAAAATAAATAAAAAGTTGACCAGAGCCCTTTCTTTGTCCGTCACGGTGACCAGAGCAAGTATAAGAGAGAAATGGACATAGCTTGATTTACCTTCCAACCAGCATCTCTTCTTGAACCGATGACGTAGGCCTGAGTTGTTTCCATATATCCAAAGTAAACATAGTACTTGTACTGTTAAATATTGATGTGAATGAACTGATGACACCAGCCAACATAGCTGCCAACATCAGACCCTTTAATGCTAGGGAAAAACGAAATTGAAAGTGAGGATCATTGTGGGAGATCTGGTCGTTACATTGCATCATGGACGTTATCGCATATATATATTTGTTCAACCATCGACCCCACAGTTTAACTCCTAGATATTACGTATATGTCTTTTATCGATCTAAATTTGTTTCTTAGGGAACGTACAGAATTTACCGGGGGGGGCGCTTTGGACTAAGTTAAGCCAAGTTCAACTTCAGGCACAGTCGTTTCTCCCGTACACATTTTAAACGCAATGTCACCGCATAATGTACACTTCATTTACCTACAGGCCTATATAAGTATGAAGCATGTGATAGCCAAGAGAATGTGAGTTTGTGTCAATCCAATTGATATATAGGCTATTATATTATATTCAAGTACACATATTCTATGGATATAAATTGTGTGCATAGTGCCTCTAATGGCCTGAATTTCCTTAATATCTTCAAAAAGTTTTCACCATGGAAGGGCATGGGACCTTTTTTCGCTAAAAATCAGGATTGAAGGGAAAAGAGCTGCTGTCTAAATAACTCCAGATATAGGTTAGAGCTCAATATGGCCAAGATCTCTTTGTAAAGAAATGTCATGAACTCTGCAGTTGATTGTCACACTCAGTATTTCAATAATTTTGTATCGGCATACGTACATCTCCAGCATACCATATATCGCGGATACCACACAATTGTAAATAAAATTATCATCTCTGTGTAGCGTTCGGCGGGGGGGGGGGGGGTACGAAAAGTTTCATAGAAATATTTTCTCCTCAGGACCCCACCCCTGCTGTAAATTCTGCTTGTTCCCTTTGACAGTCACATTTGCCTAGAAATCTAGGATTTCAATAAAAGATATTACTGACCTACTGGCATGAGTCCAAATATTAGTAGTGGATATTACTAACCTATTGGCATGAGTCCAAGTATTAGCAGTGGATATGCAAGATTGGAACAACCGGCGGGGTTATCACAGGCTTTCTCACAAACGTCACTATCTACACACGCTACGATGTCTGCAAAGCAGGAAAAATATAAATACGTACTGTGAATTTCCGATAATGGCCGAAAAGAAATAGAACACGATTATTTTTTTCAAATATAGCGCTCTTTTGTCTGAATACAATTGTTGTAACATGAATAGAACCTATTGATTGTATGTGGGTCTCCGTGGCGCAACGGATAGCGCGTCGGACTTCTAGCAGGAATGAAATTCGGAGGCTGCGGGTTCGAATCCCGCCGGAGATGCTTTCTTTTGTTAAAGTTTTCCAAATTTTAGTAATTGTGAAATTGTATCATTCATTTATTTTAATACAAAATTCGAATACTCATATATTCATGACATTAGAACACGTTAGAAAATTGCCATACGTCGTGTACCTCTGTCATGTTTATTCCACAATTTGCATTAATGAAACATTATGTAACCCGACATTACAAAGACAGAACAAGCAACCGAAAGGGCCACTGAATATCATAATCTACGATGACGGCACAAGAATGACATAATATATGTTTTGTTTAATTATAATTCACATGCACTCAGTCGGACAAACAGTAAGCTTACACACTCAAAGATTTTTTAAAAAGTTTTTTATGGCTGCATTAAAACCCTTATTCATACAAAACTAGAGAAAGACTGAGACGTTCCTAGTGCAAGATTATAACACTGTTATGTTAATCAATGCCGTTGTTAAATAAATACCTGTGTAGAGAATCCTGCTGATCATACCGGGCCAGACAATTAAAAACATGGGTAGAATTTTTAGATATGCTGCTAGGATGCACCCCGCTTTAGCATTCGTTATATTCTTCGCTGATAAACAACGTTGAACCAAAACCTAAAGTTGAAATAAATGTTATACATACACGTTATCTGACATTGGCATTGACATTCCTAGTCAATCGTGGATGTTGAATCACAATTTACTCTCACAGTGTCTTTGTCTACGTAACATTGTGTTTTCCTCATATTGTGATGCTCTGTCATTTTGTTAACTGAGCCGTGATATTTTGATGCGATGCGATGCGACGTGGTGCGATGTGTTGATATGTGATGTGTTATCTCATGATAAGATTATATATCATACAATACCTTATTCAAAACGGCGCTTGTCATTTAAGATTAACAAAGCTACGGATTGATTTAATCATTTCCAAACATAATTTTAAAAAAAATAGGCATTTATGAAGAATTCGTATATAATGTATACCTGGTTTGTACAGAAGTAATATGTTGACAATATTGTTATTCCGAACAGGACTCCTGGCCACGGTAGACTTGTATCGATTGGTCGGAAGATATGCCAGGCATAACTTGATGGAATCCCACATGTCGTGTTACCGACTAGAGTCGTATTAGGGATAGAGTCCATGTAGAGTCTTTCAAACGTAATGTAATCACCCACTTCAATCCAGGCTGAAAAATATGAAACCGAGCTAGGCTCAAATACTGTCTAAATTTTAGTTCTTCAGATTCTGAAGTAGTATCAGTAAAATTAGGAGAGAATCATATAGTGATAAATTAATTCGCCAAATAACAATCAGTCTGGCAAAAGTATAAGTTATATAAAGTCTGTGAACAAACTGGAAAACACTTCAAAGATTATAAAAAGTTAACTATCACGTTATCTGGAGAGGACCATGAAGAGCTGAATTTGTAATGTCAATGGCCAATACACCATGTGATATCAGGCACAGGGGCGTGTAATATTTCATAGGTTGTTGTTTTCCAGGTCTACAGACTAAATATAACAACCTTTTGATTAATATATATTTCTATATGTAAGGGGAAGAGACTATTTCTTCGTAGCATAGAGATTGATACATTTGTAGCAGCAAGATTCGGACGATATTTTCCTAAGAAAATGGCATTCTAAGCAATAAGAAAACAACAATCTATGAAATATTACACGCCCCTGTGATATCCGGTATCCTTATGACGAGGATTGGATCGTAAACTGTCGTGGAACATACTTCAACATCCATTGGCACGCAAATGACTTTTGTGTTCACCACTGATACTTACCGAATATCATCAAAATGAAAGCACTGAGTATTATTATAATTGCCTGGAGGGCATCTGTATGCATAACTGCCGTTAGACCACCTGTTTATAAATAACAAAAAGTTGTATATGTGTATTACCAACATTTTCAAGATCACGGTGATATGTGTGCGTTGATAAATTAGGGAAATTGGTTAGTGTTGTGATACCGATTAAATGACATTCATTCGGACGTTAACATATCGTTACTTTGGAACCAAGAGCAATATTCTCCGTCTCCATCTCCAATTGCCTGTCTTTCTGTCTGTATCATCAGTTACCCCTCTGACATTTATTATTGTGTGTACTTATTTTGTGGCATCACACCTGACAGCACCTATACAGCTAGTTGTTGGAATCGTCCAACCACTCTATCAATAAAAACCTCAAGATCTGTTCTCACCGGCTACCGTGAAGATTCCTATCATGACGAGTAGAACGATAATTGATACGTATATATTCCATCCCATCACTAGTTGGATCATTAGTATACCAGAGTACAATTCGGCCTAAGTTAGAATTAATATAGAGTTAGTAATTAAGAATTTATTGCGGTGAAGCAACAAGAAATGTTAGAAATATACATGGTAGACGATTGATCCTGTGGTTAAAGTTGGTTCAAATCATGAGCAAAATATTTCTTGACTCCCCCTTTCAAACCATCTGAATTAAAAAAAAAACTCAACTTCGCACCCCACTTTTTTCATAACCCCCCCCCCACCCGTGCCATCAATTCAGCTCGTTCCCTTGGTGGTACACTAAGTAAAAATGGTTCAAACTCCAGACTAAGACTACTCAACGACAGCGTAGGTATTCGTCAAGTGCCCTCTAGTCAAGTTAGTGAGTAAAGTCAATGAAACCCTTTAACTTACCGTAATGTGTACAAATAAATTCATAATTAACTGAAGTATCGCAAGGAGTACTTGTAATCTGTTCCCGCCAAATCGTAGCTTTAGATATTGTGGCACTGTATACGCCTATGATATAATTAAGGAAAAACAAAAGAACTGTATTTTATTATGTCGTTAGTACTATAGTAGGCAATATATTGTACATTGTAAAAAATTGTATTGGGGAGGGGGGGGGAGAGATTGAATGTTGTTGAATCAATGAACAATACGACAGGATCCAATAGCATACATTTCAATTTTCCAAGTTTCCAGACGTGTGAACGATCGCGCCTGGTTCGACTTTACTCGACACGCGCATTTGTTTACCAATAAAATTCTATCGAGTAGAACTTTGAGGGTCACGTGACTCGATATCAATAGAAGATGTAAGAATCTACCTTGATAGAAATTACGATGTTTAGGTGTTAACCCCCTCCCCTTCTTTCAGCCAATGAAAATACGAGTGACTCTAAGGGGACTTTGTCACTATTCGGTAGACGAGTAGTGACAACCCTTAGGTAATGAGTATAGGAGAAAAATATAGGAGAATAACATAATTATACCAGCGCCAGTAATATCAAAGAAAAATCGGGGAAAGTAATGGTAATTTGAATGTTTAAACTCATATTTCAAACACAGCAGAACCAGTGACGTAACACGCGTTGTCGTGACGTAGGATGACCAGAGTATAAATTCCATTTTTTTTCAACTTGGCTTGTACATTGTATAAGGAAAGATATACTTACACCAGATGAAATGTATACAGGTACGAAGAAATATCCCAGCAAGACGAGGCATGGAACACCCTATACAGATATAAACAACGATGACTGATATAGGGTATAGAAGTAATTTTAGAATGAATTCTGGCCGATATTTGAAATCCAAGCTTTAAGGCAGAAATAAACATTAATATCAAAGTATTGTAATACATGCTTCAAAAAACATGTGAAATTAGAATAAAGAAGATATTCAACAACTTAAATTTGAATGTATTTAACGGTGCTTCTTTGAAACTTGTTGTATGAAAAACATTGGTACCTTCAATTGTTTCCAATCAGTTCTCTGGCTAAAATGAATCATGGATGAAATTTTGTATCTAAACGTGAATGTAACTATTGTAACTATTTAATACATGTACATTTGTCTGATAATAACGCACCGTAAATTCATAGAAGACAACAGCAATACCATCGACAGCTGACGATCCTCCGATACCAATAAAGGAGGCACTACCTATATTACTTACATATAGAGATAGACCAACCTAGAGAGAAGGGTAAAGATGCAGAGAGAGATAGAGTGAGAGACAGGGACAGGGACAGAGACAGAGACAGAGACAGAGACAGAGACAGAGACAGAGACAGAGACAGAGACAGAGACAGAGACAGGGACAGAGACAGAGACAGGGACAGGGACAGAGACAGAGACAGGGACAGAGACAGAGACAGAGACAGGGACAGAGACAGAGACAGAGACAGAGACAGGGACAGAGACAGAGACAGAGACAGGGACAGAGACAGAGACAGGGACAGAGACAGGGACAGGGACAGGGACAGAGACAGAGACAGAGACAGAGACAGACAGAGAGAGACAGATAGACAGACAGAGAGGGAGGGAGGGAGAGAGAGAGGGATAATTGGCCAAATAAATGAACAGTGTCACCTAAATAGTTCACAGTTATTCACTTGTGATCTTTTGCGAACAATGGTCGTTTAAAATGATACGGCAAAACACTACTCAAAATATAATGAAATTGGTACCAATTCAAAGTTTACATTTTATGTTGCCTTCCTATCATCCTCATCTTCACCATTACTAATTTTCAATAAAAGTTTGTAATAATTTATTATGAAAATTTCATCAGCAATATCACCCACACATTGAAAGTTGCTGTAAGAGTGCAAACTTACCAACCACCATGACATGTTACGGCCAGCCAGAAAATATCCCTGTGCTGTCCCTCTCTTTGCCTTCCTGGTAGACTGGAAGATAAGTAAATGATGAACAATCTTGGCCAGATGTTTGGTGGGGGGGGGGGGGGTTAACTGAAACCTATGCAGCCTCAGTTGTATGATTGCTGGCAATATCTGACCTTGAATGGTGAGAATGTCATTTATATGGACATTGGTAGATATACACGATTTTAGATTCGGATACGTCTGAGTGTATCAGTCAATAAATACCATTGAGACGACAGGAAATGGTCCTACTTCCCTCAAACCATAAAATGTTACTTCTACAAACTTTAAAATAAAATAAAAATCTTTATAAACAGCCGCATACATTACGGATACATAATTGGAAGTAGTGCCAACAACCATATATCAGCTGAACTTTGACCTATTACAAATGTCTCGGCGACAAGCTTTTATTTCTATTTTCATGTATTTTTTCCCGTAAAAAGCTAATGAGGCATCTCCTCTTCCGTCAAGTAGGTGTGAAATGGGAACATTACTATAGCCATAACTGTATTCTGTTTTGTTTGGCTGCTTTTGTTAAGTATCATCGCAATTTTCTGTTAATGAGGCTTTATGAGACTGGATCTGAGGCTCAATACGAGACAATGTAAATCTGATTCTGGATCTGAGCCTCAATATGAGACAATGTGAATCTGATTATAGATCTGAGGCTCAATGTAAGACAATGTAAATCTGATTCTGGATCTGAGGCTCAATATGAGACAATGTAAATCTGATTCTGGATCTGAGGCTCAATATGAGACAGCATAAATCTGATTCTGGATCTGAGGCTCAATATGAGACAATGTAAATCTGATTCTGGATCTGAGGCTCAATGTAAGACAATGTAAATCTGATTCTGGATCTGAGCCTCAATATGAGACAATGTGAATCTGATTCTGGATCTGAGGCTCAATGTACGACAATGTAAATCTGATTCTGGATCTGAGGCTCAATATGAGACAATGTAAATCTGATTCTGGATCTGAGGCTCAATATGAGACTATGTAAATCTGATTCTGGATCTGAGGCTCAATATGAGACAATGTGAATCTGATTCTGGATCTGAGGCTCAATATGAGACAATGTGAATCTGATTCTGGATCTGAGGCTCAATATGAGACAATGTGAATCTGATTCTGGATCTGAGGCTCAATATGAGACTATGTAAATCTGATTCTGGATCTGAGGCTCAATATGAGACAATGTGAATCTGAAGCTGAGACTTTATACACGTATTATTGAATTCAATAGAACAGCACTCCTAGGAACTTTTAACAATGGCACCTATAAATCAAAACACGAAGACAATGTGATTTAGAACAGGGATTGTCAAACAGTTAACAATATATGACTGGAAGTTTGACCAGGTTAAAAGTAGATAAAGTAAGTCAATAAGTGTAATTTGTATATATTACTTCAGATCATGACATGTACGGCTGTGCAAACAATGTATAAGCAAATGTATTGATCTGCTAGCCTTTTCCAAGTTAGTGGTAAATTTTAGACATTTTGATTTGACACACACTGTACTTTACAAATGTAAGCGGTGTATGGGGCAAACTTTTTAGATATGCACATTTCTGCAGATACCAATTAGGTATGCAAATGATTTCTGTAGATATCAATTTAGAGTAATTCAGATTGTTAATAACCAATCACTGATTTCATAAAAAGAAGTTGATTTATGCAATTATGTATTTTATGACACACATACATATAACCTATTTTATTTTCTCACGTTAGCATTGTCTTCGTACAAAACTAGACATTAATATATGGTTTGTTTACATAAATATAAATAATTACAAACTTTGGTAACAAGAAAGAGAGAAGGGTAACTGAGGAGTCAAGAATTAGCTTGTAACTAGTCTAGCCTGAACGCCCCCCCCCCCTGCATTATACATTGTGAATGACGACAATAAGAGGGTGTAATCATTAATCTGAATGAAATACATAACTGAACAATGTACACACAAAAGTATATTTTTAGTACACGCAGTCTACACAGCAAACTATCAGTCTATATCGTTCTTAGCCTGAAGATCCAGGCGTTCCTAGATCCTTCCGCTTATACATATTGCCTACATAGCGAGTGTGATTGCTTAATAGGACCAACGGGAACGACTGGACCTTTCTGACTATACCTCTCTGAGTTTACATCACTCGTACTGTTCAGTGTTCTACTAAATATTGTTTCAAAAATGTGGAGAATTTTTCGACCTGATGTGATATGATAGCAAACTGACCAGTATTCTTGGATTTATTCCAAGATATCTTTTATTCAATTTGCTGTTTCATACACACTAAATTTAACAATAAAATTTCGATAGCATTTTTACCTGTTGATTGTACATGTGTATTGATTTGAATATTGTGCGCCCGTGTGTTGTTTGTGTATGTATGTATGTATGTATGTATGTATGTATGTATGTATGTATGTATGTATGTATGTATGTATGTATGTATGTATGTATGTATGTATGTATGTATGTATGTATGTATGTATGTATGTATGTATGTGTGTGTATGTATGTGCGTGCGCGCGTGCGTGTGTCTGTGTCTGTGTCTGTGTGTGTGTGTGTGTGTGTGTGTGTGTGTGTGTGTGTATGTGTGTAGGTAGGTAGGTAGGTAGGTAGGTAGGTAGGTAGGTGGAGGGATTCAATATATTTCCGTAAGGTCGTTTGCTGCTGTGAAAAATATTAAGACATATACACAAACACACACTCCCTTGACTATCTGCATTATAGATAAATACACTGTACATGAATGTACAATCATAGTTAAACGCCCGCTCTTGAGGTTTAATTTGGCTAAAAAACAACAACAAATAAAAACTAACATATATATATATTCAAGCCCCCGCCCCCTTCAGAGCATCAGAATTTTCACGACCCCTCTCCCCTTCATATCCTGATTTTCTTCCCCCCCCCCCCCCAATATTGCCTCGGTCTCGGACCCCTTGTCGTAAATTCTGCTCGTTCCCTAATATATTAATATGCAAGTCACTGGTCGGGCAAGAAGAACTAGGTTTGTAAGGTAGAAAAATCTTACCCAAAGTCCAAGAACTATAACAGCTATAAGACCGACAACAACGACAACATAATCTACCGCGTGTAGACTGCCGACAGATGATACGTCCTGATCCATGGTGCCGCAGTAGAGGAACGGGGTTTGGAATGACTAGACTATAATACCGGAGTTGAAACGGTATAAGAAGGGGAGACACACGAAAGTCCGTACTATTGTACCGTTACGTTAAACGAACAAGGAAAAGTAGGGTCTCGATTAAACATTAACTTTTGAAGTGTAAGACTTATAAAATATGGACTCTAGATATCGCTTGAGTCACTCGAGTAGAGAAAATAAACTTATTCGAGACGAGAAAGTGCACACTGAACAAAGTAGTGGTATTAAAACTACGAAAGTATAAAACAATAAAACTTTGTTACAATGATATAAGCTTAATATAGACTTGTCTCTTGCGTCAAAAGTACCTGAGTACAATATAACTTTACTTTGTGATTAATACCACCACCACCATCACCACCACCACCACCAACACCACCACCACTCTCCTCCCCATCCCCACCCCCTCCTCCCCTCCTCCTCCTCCTCCTCCTCATCATCATCATCATTACCACCACCACCACCACCACCACCACCACCACTACCACCACCACCACCACCACCACCACCACCATCATCATCATCATCATCATCATCATCACCATCATCATCATCATCATCATCATCATCATCATCATCATCATCATCATGGTGCAGAAATCTTTGTAAAAAAAATTTCTTTAATATATACCAGTGTCACCGCTACCTGTTTATTTACTTATGATAAAATGTTTCGTTTGATGACTGGCGCCCTACGAATTATGGGTAATAAATCGATTCTCTTTCGAGTCACGTGGATAGCGTGTACATTGTTCTGCGTGTATATCGAATGTACATCAAATGCACTGCAGTCGAATATTATGTTATGATAGATATGCAGGACTCACAGATTGAATGGCAAGAATCGTGTAGAAAAGATAGCATGGGATCGTCGAGTTCTAGACTTCCTGAGAAAGATAAAAGGACAAAGGATCAATCTCAACCTAAGTCTGGAAATAATCAGATGGTAACGAAACAATTTGGAAGATGCAGAAGAAATTCTGGTAGCAGGAGGAATGCAAAACGTAGAAATGGGCCAGAGTCATCATCCAAAAGTTATGGCAGTACAAAAGGACATGGGCGTGGTTTTCCAGTGACACAAGCTCATCCAATTCCACAACCGCGAAATCTACCAAAAAAGAGCAACAAAGATGTCATCGAAATTCCATCAGGACAAGTTGATGATGCTGTGGAAAATGACACATCCCGTGAATTCGAGAAGACACAATCGACTAGCACTGCCAGTGGTCGCAAGTCTACCATTGAACATCGGAATGATTCCACGACAAGTTACTGTAGATCGTTTGATAGCTACGATCTGACGATCTGTTCCGCCAAAGACGGGCGTAAAATTGTTCTGCTAGAATTTGGCGACAAAGCATTCATCAATGGCCAGCCTGTAAGATTTGGTCAAGCAAGAAATATACTTACCAGTGAAGGAAAATGCGATCATGTTTTACAACGTTATTATGACGACGCTATTAAATTCAAGAAACAGAAAGAAAGCGAAGATAGTGGACCTTTGTCATCATTCGCCAATTATAGTAAAAAGTGAGTAAATATATATACGACAAAGTCGGATTCCTACTTTTCCGATGAAATGTAGTTTTATACATTCGTCTCCGCCTTGTATATAATTTAATTGAAACATACAAAAATACAAAAATACAAATCTGATTTCAGAAAATGTGAATAAAGAAAAAAAACGCGATTTATTTTACAAGGTAGGAACAAACATCGTCGCAAACCACGGCCTGTTTTACGGCAACTTAAACATTAAGTTAATTTCTACCACTAGTACACCAGTGGGAGAAATAATAACTCTGGTTTGCAAGAATGCGTAAACCACAGCCACAGTTCCAAGACGCACCGTGAAGAGGCAGTGTCGCACAAGAAATATCAGCCCTGGTTTGCCAGAATTGGAGCAACGCAAAGACAGTAACTACATGTTAATGAATTTAAGTTTTTTGAATCTGATATTGAAATATTCATCTCGCCCCTTAGTTATAGACCAAAATTGAACATCTTAAGATGTTGATATATATATCCATCTACCAGATAGTACATGTAAAACGTGTATGAATATTTTTTTATTTCTACGTTACAGCCTCCGTTCAAGAAAACCAAGCAAAAACAGTATTGGCATTCAAGACGTTGAAAACGTCTTCAAAAATCTGTCAGAAGAAATCAAGGAACTGACGTCAGAGAAAGAAAGCCTTACAAAGGAAATCAGTCACCTGAGTGTACAGGTACAGGGAGGCGGTCAAAGTATATATGAAGACAGTCATGACACAGAGAATGAGATGGAAGAGAAATTGTTCAGTTTGACAAGAAAACTGGATGAAGCCGAGTCGTATAATAAGAAACTGGAGACTGTATTTTATGACGTTGAAGAAGCTCGAGTTAACTCTCAGATTAGGTCTGAACGTTTGGAGAATGAAAGAAGCGAGTTGAAAATGTTGCTTGATGAAGCTAATCAAGACAACACAAGATTGAGAGACACTTTATACCGCACTTTAGACTCATCAGTCTCTGATTCTCTAAAAGCATATATTGACAACGTAATGGGTGGGAAAGAAGGTGGTGGAAGGATGAGAACAGAAACACAGCCATCACGGAGAAGGGTCAACGGCGATATGAGATTTATGGGCGATGTATGTCATAACTGTACCATGAAAGATTTGCACATCAAAGATCTGCAGACGACAACACATTGTCTGCAATCTGAAATCGAGTTAGTGAGAAGCGAAAACAAAGGTCTGACAGTAGAGTTGCAAGAGTTACAAGAGAAACGCCATCTTTTGCAAAATGATTGTTCCCAACTAAATTTATTGCATCGTTCCTACAGGAAATCATCTCAAGAATCCTTTCTTGTGAAAGAACAGGAATTGCGCCAACTACGGCAAAACATGAACGTTGTCATGGAAGCAAAGGAATACATCGAAGATGTACACAAGGAATTAGAAAACAAGTGTATGCATTACTCTAAGATAATCGAAAAGTTGCAAACTGAGAACGGGAAACTCTCTCAAAACATAGGACGCGTTACTAGGTTACTGAGAGATGCGGAGGATAAATTGGTTACCATGGAGATCGAAAAGACTGAAATCGAACAAAAGAATGCCGAACTTAGAAAGCAAAGTAAAAGGCTACTCGATGACCTTGCAATGAATGAGAAGAAACTTGAGAAAGAAAGAGTGATGGAACATTCTCTCCGATATGATAAATGCAACTTATCTAAAAAGGTGTCGGAATTGATGAAGGAAAATATAGAACTGTGTGATGTTGTTGCAATGATGGACGAAATTCATGGAGAAATCAAGGATCGCTATGACAAATGGAATAAAGAAACATTGTTGCTTGAAGAACAATTTTTAAGTTTACATAAAATTAAAACTCAAATAGGTACTAGATCGCAATTAATAACGGAATTGAATTAACACAAATATATACCTATCTATGCACCAATACCTGAAGGTTTTATGACGGTGAATACTACAAACAGGTGTGAAACTTAATTGTTTGTGAATAAAGTTTGATGACAGAATTGTCTTGTACGAGCAAGAGAGGAATTAAGAGTGTCAAAACCAAGCTATTAAGATTAAATGTAAGTCATTTAAATTTCGATTCCAAAAACATGAAATTGGCATTTGTGCTATCATTCGCAGTAGGTCAATGAAAGACCAATGAGATTTGGGTAGTGTTAGCCAATGACCAATGAAATAGGATCAGTGAATCTGTACTATCAAGCAGTTAGCCAATGGCCATTGAGAATGGGGTGGGGCATCTGTGCAATTTTGCAGTTAGCCAATGACCAATGAAATTGGGGCGATGCATCTGTACTATCAAGCAGTTAGCCAATGAATGACTGATGAGATTGGGGTGGGACCAGTGCATCAGTACTATCAAGCAGTTAGCCAATGACCATTGTGCAATTTTGAAGTTAGCCAATGACCAAATTGCATCAGTGCATCTGTACAATCAAGCAGTTAGTTAGCCAATGACCATTGAGAATGGGGTGGTGCATCAGGGCAGTTTGCCAATGACCATTGAGAGAGGGTCACTACACCTGTTTAATAAATAACAGGCAGAGTTCTGAAGAGATTGAAATCAAACACATACATGATGTTGGTTTTAGGATTAATCAATACTTTTATTCTCTTGGAAATACTGCAGTCAATAATAGACTTCTAGATCATAGAAAACTGTCGGAAGACAACCTAAGGTATAACTACATCAAAAAAGATCTCTAATTGTATAAATAGAACAATATTATTGGAAATTTACTTTCTAAAGTAATACATAAATTAACAAAATATTTGAAATAAATAAGATCTTACGTTTTTTTTTATTTCAAAGCAGTTACTAGTAATGACTAGCTTCTACAATTCACAAAGGTTTGAAATTCTGAAATATGAATTCTAGTTTTTTTTGTTAGATATGACACAAATAATGGTATCATAAAATGTAGCAATGTTCCATTATTTGCCACCTAGTTCAATGTAAATGAGATACTTCACAAGGAAAGACAACAAGACTAGAATTCTGTGTTGTGACATAGGCACACTATGGAATCATACTAAACATGTTTTATAACGACAGTAAGTAGTTCAAATCTGCCCAAGTTCTCCATCCAGACTATATACAGGGAATAAAATCTATGCAATTTATATCAGATGTCCTCCTCTGTTACCTATGTTCCCCCATCATAACTGTGGTACAAGGTATTGAAATCTATGCAAATGTTGTCAGATTTCCCACCATAATTATAATACAAGGTATTGAAATCTATGCAAATTTTGTCAGATTATAATTATGGTGGGAAATCTGACAAAATTTGTATAGATTTCAATACCTTGTATTATAATTTATAATACAAGGTATTGAAATCTATGCAAATTTGATCAGACTTTGCACTTGTTCTCAACCAAAATAATGGTCCAAGGTTTGGAAATTTTACAAGTTTTGCAGATTCCACCCTTCTGCTAGTTCCCAAATCATAATACATGTAGAAAGTATGGGACCTATGCAGATTTTACCAGATCTTTCTCCTCTGTTACCAGGGGTTCCCAACCAAATCACAAAACAAGGTATGGAAATGTATGCAACTTTGGCCACCCCAACCCCCACCCCCACCCTCCATCCCTTACCAGGGGTTCCCAACCAAATCACAAAACAAGGTATGGAAATGTATGCAACTTTGAACCCCCCACCACTTACCTGGGTCCCCAACCAAATCACAGTACAATGTATAACCCTCCATAAGTTTTACCATATTTACCTTTCTGTTATTGGGGGTTAGCAGAAACACTGTGAATGACTTACTAAAGCCAAGCAGTGTATTTTTTGGTTAGTTGGTCTACTTTTTACAGCAACACAATTAATGACACCAATATCAAAAAACTATTGTCACTTGCCAGGTGGAAAGATTAAACAAAATAAAAACATTTAGTATATGTTACCTTCACCATATTACATTATATTATATTATTTTGAACAGATTTAATTGAGTAGATGAACAATTGGATCTTTTACAGACAGTGGTCTTTACATTCATACACACTGGTAAGTTTATTGTATGAAATTGTACAAAATATATTGAAAGACTTGATACAACAAACCATGTCATTATGGAGATATGGGCTAGAATATTACAAATCAGGGTTCAGAAATTATCAAATGTATTATTATAAATATCAAGATGCTGGCTTTATCAAGTCTTGAGAGTTAGCTTGGTGTTTTACATGTTAAACTTAAATCAACATTCAAACAAAATACAAGACATAAACTACAGCTACACTAACAATGTTTGTTGCACAAAATAAATCAGAATTAAAGTCTATCTTAATCTATCAAATCTTATCCCCAGCTAAATTAGGACACACATCCACACACAAAAACAATCTACGCCAGATTTAAGTATTGCTGATTTCCTAAGATTTCAAAATTGTCAAGACATTATGCATAGATTTAACTGTAAAAGTGATAATAAACAAATATAGCTGAACAGCTGCATCAACTTGTGATCTGAAATATTATGGTCAGTTTTGGCAAGACTGCAGTTGGGGTACAAGCTGTACAATAAACTCATTTTAATTAAGTTAGGGTGTTACTCCTAGGATCATAGCAGGTTAGAGATAATTTAGAACCCCTAGCTTATACTAGATTTGTATTAGGCACTACTACTGGTCAACTATGCAGCATTTCTCGTCTTCCTGGTAAGGGATACTTTAGACCCCCTAACTTATACCAGATTTGGATTGTGAACCCCTCATGTTCCACTGTACTACAGTCTTTTTATTTCTTCCCTAATGGATCACTAGTATTTCATATACCTTGAACAAAGTACTAATGTTTGTATTAACACATGTAGAATTCTGTTATCAATATATTGAAAACACAATGGTATCTCAGTTGATCTGTGTCAAGTATAAATAACATCAAAATTCTGACATGAATACCGTGAAATACAAGTGTAGAGTCCAAGTACTACACAACATTACTTAGAGTAATTCAACATAGAAAGATAATGTATCTTCTATTTCATTCACCTGAGAAACAGTACAGGTTAAAATTGTCTGGAAAGTTTTTGTTCTAGTTCATGCAATCAAGACTAAGTATATGACTTCAAATACAAAATAGGAGCACAATGCCTCATGTGTGATTATGTCATGCTAATAGTCAGGGTTTCTCTGGGCCTTTTCAGAGTCATGGCTTCCTCCCTTAATTTCTTGAAACAATTAACATAACATTTTGTTGTGCAAATTCATCAAATTCTGTCATCTCTGGAGAGAACAGAGTATTATCCTCTCTGCCATGTGTTGGGTGTTATAGAATATTCTTCAAACTGACTCAATCTAGCAGCAATAATTTTGCATTAATGACAGAAACAAAGAGACTTTTTTGGATGGAAATATTTATTTCCTGGCAGCTGGTGGTTGGTAGTACTGTTGTTGGGGTCGTCCTGGTGGCCGTCTATCTCTCTGGTTTCTAAATGGTCCCAGTCCTTCTTGGTTTTGTGGTCGTCTTCTGTAGTTTCCTCCCCCACCTTGACGGAACTCTAACGTTTCTGACATCGATCCCTCAAAGTTTTCATATTTCCTTCGTGGCCCTGGCCCTTGACCTTGCCCAATCTGAAAGTCGATTGGATGGAAATTTATGAGTTGACAAAAATGAGAAATTTTTGGAAATACAAAAATTTCATGATCATAGGCTGTTTAAATATACTATAGCCTGATATAGCGCACATAAAATGAAAGTTCATCATTGATAACATTGGTGTAGACACTTGAATAGGGGAGGGGCCTCTATCTATGTATAAAGCTTTCAGACTTTGTAGGTAACATGTGAATTTTTGTGACAAATGTGGTTGCCATTATCACGATAGTTGCAAAGTTTCTATACACTATAGTATAGTATCTGACATTTGTGCTACATTTGGTTGACATCAGTTGTGAAACAAAGTGTCATGCTTATGCAGCATATGTGTTTCAGAGATACAGATAGGCTTCACTCATTGGGGGCTACCTATGTGATTTTATTGAAACAACCATTTGTACTTTCTCTAGCTTTCATTTGAAGACTTTGTCAATTACACAATACAGTGGTGTCAAAACCTGGCTACAGCAGTATGAAATAAATGAGTCAGCAAGAGGCCTTAGATTTATTCTTACGTTACTGAAGCACAGTCATTCAAACAAAATGACATACACTCAAATACACAATACACAATCAAAGCATCCTTTAGAACAATACCACGCACCACAATGACAAACATACAAAAATCAACAAGCAAGCTTGGTGGCGATTTATTTTACAGCCTTCTAAACACTGATTTCATTCACTCAAACTATGAGTCTATATGTCTGGCAAAGAACTGCAAATATTGCTGTTTAGTCTAAGGACTGATTTCACAAATGATTACTTTATGGAAACTCACCAAAGAATTAAGTTGTGGCAGTGGCTGTATATCTGAAAGCAGTATTTCTTCATGATTACCATATTCAGTGAATAAGACTACAGCTGTTGGCAATTTAGGATCCACAGCAAAGATCTGGGCTGGATAGAACTGTAGAAAGAAATCATATAATGTATGTAGTGGTCAGGAACACAAAGTTTTCATTCTTTGGACATGAAATCATCAACATGGCCACGACAACATTTTTTAGTCAACACTGATAAAAATGATATCATGGTGAAACATGGGGGTCATTTCATACACACATTTTAAAATGGGCAATATACCATTTCAATTATACTATATCAATGCAACTATGGTGATTCAATATGGCAACAATTTGGCAAAGATTATAACAAAACTAACATGGTTCACACAAAATATTTGGTTTTGATACTACTAAGTACAGTATGTCAATCATTTGTATGGAAGTTTGTCATTATGTACAAATTCAGCATATGTAAAAAGATAACATGACTGTAGCATACTGCCCTCTAGAGTACAACAAATCCTATGTTGAGCCTTTTGTTTTCCTGTTACTACACGTGTCTGTTATCTTACCCTATTATCTTCCCAATACTTTGCCAGACACGGATCACCCTTTTTCCAGTCTGTTTGCAGCGGAGTTTCTCTCTCTGGTTCAGAATGGCTCTGTTGTTGTTGTTGTTGTTGTTGTTGTTGTTGTTGCCTGTGACCACTCTCCGGCCTGTCTCTTTCCCTGTTGTCATGCCTACCATCATCTCTCGTCCAGTTTTGTCTATCTTGTCGATGTTCACCTCTGACTTGGGGATTACCTTGTCTATCCTGAGTATTCTCACTTCTATTGTGTCTATTATACCTACTATTATCTTGTCTATTATCATGAGTCCTATTATCATAGTTTTGTCTATCATTAAAATGTTGTCTATTATCAGATCTTGGTGCCAAATCTCGGGACTGTTGATGTTTATTGCTGGCTTGTCTGTCTTGGTATCTATCCTGCCTGTGATCAGTTTGATTTCTCTGTGATTGGTTGTCTCTCCGTTGATATGTATTCTTATCGTGGTCATTATGGTATCTATTTTCCGGTGCACTCCGAGTGTCTCTACCACCCTTCCTAGTATCTTGTGGTCGCTCTCCATGCACGAATGTAATTCCTGCATCTCTGACAGATTGAGGTTGCTGTTCGTAGTTTCTCCTGTTACCGTGTTGTTGCCTGTGGTCTCTAGTGTCTCTGTTGTTGTCCCTATGGGATGATCTGTGATCATAATTCCTATGTCTGTCATCATACCTGTCATGTTGTTTATACTGTTCATAACGATTATTTGCTTTATCTCTGTTGTAACTTGAATTTGTGGTTTCTTTATCTGAAAAATTGAAAATACATTTGCTCAGATGATATTATTTGTTAGATATTGAGATTTCTTATTTTAGAATTAATACTATTGATAACTTTAGGTGATATCTATGAGTATACTTGTTCATATAAAACTTACTTCAAAATGTATTATTGTTCTTGTTAATACATGTTTTCATTTCAAGATCTGGCACTTTATACAATTTATACCACAGAATGTAAACAGCTGTAATTCAAAATGTAACAAACATGTAAATAACTGTAATTTACGAAGGAACACATTCAACTGACCTGTGATTGAAACACTGCCTAGTTGTGTTTCTAAGAAATCAAATAAAGTACTAGGACCTGATGGTCGACTTGATACACCATCTCCAATATCATCGTCATCTCCACCTCGTCCCCTCCCACGACCAGACCGCCCTCTACCTGTTAGAATATGATCAAAATTATGTAGATTATGCAGAGAAGCGATAGATAGTTCCATATCACATACATACAAATGACAATAGTATATAATCAAAATTATGACATATGTACCAGAGATTACTTACACCGGTGCGTGTGCATACTAGTGGTATTTGCACTACAGTGCAATACCGAAACCATCATTATATCATGCTTGCAGTGCTTTCTGCTGCACTGTCACTCACTAAGCTCATGAAAGTACTGCCACAGAGAACACTGCAAGCACTCATACAAATACCCCAAGTACAGCATACTTGCACTCATGGGGTTCTGCCATGTGATTGGTCTCTAAACCAATCAAGCCTTACAATGAATTGTAGCAATCTTGGTAGCCAGCTGATGTTGTTTCACTCACGTTAACTGGCTTTGATTGTACTGAACCCAGCTGTCCATAAAATACTTTGGGTTGTTGAACATTTGGATGACAATTGTGATTTACCTGGTTTTTGTCTACCACTGTATCGTGATGATGATGATGGTTGTTGTTGTTGTTGTTGTTGGCCTTGTAGCAGTGTATTAATTGCAGCATCAACATCATCAGAATGTTCTTTTAGAGCAGATATTGACCTCTCTCTCTGAAATCCCATATCAATTAATTTCTGAAGAGCCTTGTCATCAACCTGGCAACGTTGAAATAAACACAAACAAATTGGTAAGGTACAATATCATGTCCCCCAAAAAAGTTAGAAAATAGCCAACATTGGAAATGATAAAAACCTATAAATACCACCACTGCTACCACTACTATAACTTACCCCAGACGATAGCTGTCTATATATACCACCACTGCTACCACTACTATAACTTACCCCAGACGATAACTGTCTATAAATACCACCACTGCTACCACTACTATAACTTACCCCAGACGACAGCTGTCTATATATACCACCACTGCTACCACTACTTGCACTGGTGGTACTTGTAATACTGGTATTGCTATAACTTCCATGTGGTCTTCTTTGGTTGTCTTTCTCTTTCTGTAGATTCTGTGCAGCAGCACTTCCACCACCAAATGTCTTACTTTTACCCTCATGTAGAGTGGCTTCAATCACTGCTTTTCTTTGCTGCTCAAATTCTTTGTCTTGTTCACTATGTTCTTTGTTTGTATCTAAGGATTTGAAATCTGAAAAAAACAAACGGAAATCAAAATGAGCAGGTTATATTTTGTAAGAAAGACTGAAAATGATGGAAATAGAGCCATTTTTGTGATTAGTGAAGCCTTACAGAGACATTTCAAATTTCACTTTTGTAACACGTTTCATGTAATTTAAAGTTACTGTTATATTTGAACTAGGAGCCCTCACCCACTTCGGAGTCAATATTTGACTCAACATTGATTCTTTTCATTATTCTTAGTTAGTATATTAAAAGAGGGTCTGATTTGGAACCTAAACAACCAATCTGTGTCATGAATATCTAATTAGAACCAATGTCAGGTGACTTGCATGTGACAAAACTAATGTCAAGTGACTTGCCCTTGACAAAGCAATGTCAGATGACTTACATGTGATAAAACCAATGTCAGGTGACTTGCATATGATGAAACCAATGTCAGGTGACTTGCACATGACATTACACATCCTTGAATTGAGAATAAATGTAGTTTGCGGAAGAGTAAAAGATTAAAAGTCTACCTTTCATCATAAGATGACATACAACATGTACTAACACATATCGCCAAAGATCTTAAGGAATGTGTAAAACTTAAATAAATTACATTTTTGGACTCACCTCTTATGTTAGCCCTGTCTCGATTCACTGGACCTCTTTTCTGACCAAATTGAATCCATGGAGGGGGTCCCCCCTCTCTTCCCTCATAATTCCTTGAATGTTGTGCTAGACTCTGCAATGAAATAAGTTTATCAACATAACAAACCACATAAGATGAACTGTTATACTGTTCTAATACATATGTACATGTAGTAGTCTTAAATCTACATCAGTTCTTGGTCATCCAACAATACAGATATAAAAGGGCCTATATTTTGGAATAATCAGTTCTTGGTCATCCACCAATATAGATATAAAATTAAAGGGCCTATTCTTGGAATAGTTATCTCTTCAACTTCTTGTTCATCCATCAATCCAGATAATAATCCTAACAATATTTATCAATACTTACCCTTGCAAGTTCCCACTTTGTGATAAGTTTTTCCACCCTGCCACCTAAGACTTTAGTATTGTGTTTGTCTAAGTGTAGAAAACCATTCTGTACAGAGATGTGACCTGTCAGCTTTAACTTGGTTCCAGGAGGTGTTGACAGACTGACGGAGTAAAACAAAGTCAATTACTGTGTATCAAAAGCTGGGACAACTTTAAAATTTACCCATCTTAGCTTTACCAAATAGTGCACTATAGTATGGATGGAAAGGGGGAGGGGAGAGACAAATCAAAGCAACATGCTTGTCTTTGATTAGTCAATTAAAGCTGGGTTTCCACCAAGTCTTGGGGTAGGAGTATTGTCATTGTTGGTTGGTGCTAAGTGAAAACTCTGGTTAACGCAGGGACCTGTGTATACAATGATAGCAATTGTTCACTATGAATATGATATTCTGATGTTGATCTTCCTGTATTTCTTTCTTGTTTGTCTTTTCTACATTTTGAAAAAATGTATTGAAAAAAAAAGGTTAAAAAAGAAAGTGAAATACAAATGTACCATGCTCAACTACCATTCATTTCCTGATAACTGTGCTATAGATACAGGAAGCATAACCTGTTCAAACTATTTGATACAATTGGTATCAAACTGTACTGCATCATTTGCATCATGCAGTCAGAAGTGCATCCCATTCATATCATTTCAAACTAGCAGACAGAATGGGCTGATATGATAATAAAGTGTGTACCTGAGTTTATCTATATGATCCATTTCTAAAGCTAGGCAGTTGTTTGGACCATCTGTTAAATGAAATCTTAACATTCTGGGTGCATGTTGTGACTCTTCATTACTTTTGGGTGCTGTTACATTACGTATCTTTTGAATCTGGAGCACACATGGTCCTGTTACCTACAAGACAAATAAAAAAAAACATGAGTTATAACTTCAATGACCCACAACTTGTCTTCTATTCCTTAATACAGAAACTGTGCTCTTTTTGTGAGAATGGGTGTTCATGGATTCGGGTCCATAGTTACTAATGAAAATTCACCTAGTCAAAGAAATTCCAAGAAATTTTTGACTGCGAGTATAAATTTTCATTTGTAACTATATTCGTCTTGTTTTGGGCCATTGACTCTGTTAATTGATAGTTAATTAAAATACCTAAATAGCATACATTTCTAACAAAATTTATACATTAGGATAGAAGAGCAGTTTTGGGGATGAATTCTTGGACAGAAATAGTCCTTCAGTGTCTATTATTTTGGGGTAACCTGTGTCTACTTACATATTCAATTTTTCCTCTGTTGATGTCATTTGGCAAAAACCCAGCTCCAATTTGCCTTATGTCAAGCTGTATGTATAAAAAGATAGAGAACACATAAATAAAAGTGATGTACACAAAGATAGAGAACACATAAAATGATGTACACAAAGATAGAGAATGCACAAATAAAATGATGTACACAAAAATGTTGCTGCAATACTTTTATAAGCAAGTATGTAGAAGTAGTACAATGGCAAAACTGATTTATTGCATTATTTGTATTTTATTTTACATTATATCAAAACTAAATTTAATGATAATTTCCATCACAGACTTGTTTACTTTATGTTATATTGTTGTTCTAGTATTCAACACATCTTACACTGTATCCACTTTATACCAGTTATTGGCCAGTTACTACACTACAAGTACATTGCCTTGGTATTCCATTTTGTGAATGTCATCATACACTTCAATATAATTATGGTTATTTCAATAAAATGTTTTAATGTATAACAATACAAATGTCATTCTGGTTATTTTGAACGTCCATTATCTGAACAATAGTATGGTTACCTGAACACACAGTGTATTTCTAATAACTTTAAAAAATTAGTGTGTTTGCTAAGGTTGAGGAACCCCAGTAACAGAAAGGGTGATTATGGTAAAACTGGCATAGTTTCCAATGCACATAACTTTGTGGGGAACCCCAGTAAAATGACAGGGGAAGTCAGGTACATTTTACCTCCCTTATAAACAAAAACACTGAGTTTTATCTAGAAGTATTTAAATGACTTGCATGTCAATTACAGTTTAGTTATCTGAACAAAATATATGTTTCTGATTCTGTGTGTCCAAGATACAAACAGCTAGTGATCAGTTAGCTATATTTGTATGAGAAGATTTGAAATTCAAATGACAATGTACTGCTAGTTGCATTTCACGGACATTTCATTGCATTTCATGATATGACCAAGGGGTTCTTCATTAACTCTGTTATAAATCATGAACATGCCCATCATTTATTTGAATGACTTGCATCACTGTGTGATTCCTTATCTGTACCACAGTCCCTCTAATCATAGATAGAGAGGGATGTAAAAGAGGGACTGTCTCTGAACTGTCTGGTGAATAGTTCGGTTAACACGTATCTGGAAGTAATTCCGGATATTGACTATTTTTTTTCTTACATCAAGTGCTGCTTTGATGATTGAATCTGTATTTTGTCCATCTTTCCCATTACAGCACTCTGCTATACCATCTTTACTAAGATGCCTATGTACACACAAATAAAGCAAAAAGATCATTTATAATCATGCAACATGTAAAGATCAAACACTGGAGGATCAAACACTGGCATTGTAAGTGAATACCTTGGAGGAGTAGTGGGTATGATTCTGGGTCAGGCGAGTACATATACCATACATCAGTCTATAACAGTCCCAACCTGGGGATATTCTAATAGTTCAATAAATATTTCAAATGAAAATGGGTGCATGAGAATCCCCTTCTTCATTTTAACGAAACAGGAGACAGAATTTGGACTATGTGTGCCACTACAAATCTGTGTAGTGATCAATATAGGATTTTAATAATACACTGTAGAGTGTAGTTATAAATGTTTAGTTTTGACCTTGCCATAAAAAAAACACGACTTCCAGAATTGTAATATAGAGAATAGAAAATATGTAGTATATTTTTAACAAAAAATATTGTAAATTCCCCTACAGACTAATAAAAAGTTTTCGCAGTTTTTCTTTATCTTTATATCGAACATTGGTAATGAGAAAGGCTATTTTTAATGATTTGTGACATATCATTCAATGAATTAGGGCATACGAGAAAGTTATTCCCATCTGCCCCTCACTAAATGAGCATCCAAATTCACTCTGAAATAATAGTAATGTCCACGTGTCGGCTCCAAGTTGACGTAGAGCTCCTAGTCGTACTAACAGTACATCATTTACTCTATTCAGACTACAGTCTACAGAGCACGCTATGCATAGCTCGAGTGACAGGTCATTGGTTCACTACACTAATTTGATACGGGTTTTCACCGATCATGAGGGACACGTTTGCTCTAAGTATAACATGCATGCATGCTCTGAAAAACCATGTACATGAGTTACTCTGAAAGGTGTCAAAGAGATCACATAATATAACTTTGTAAACAATTTTGACATACCATCCTTGCTTTTGAAGTCCAAGCTCCGCCATTTTGCTCAACGCATGCGCACAATAGCGTTCTCTCCATATTTCCCAAAAATATAAAAATTTACGAAAAGCCTCAAAGAAGTTCAAGTTTTAGAAATAAAAGGTGATTTCTTGTGTTGTTAGTACAATTTTTAACCCATTAAAGGTCGTTACCAGATGCATACGAAGACAATAAATAACTACAAAAAAAGTTATTCGGCACATCCTACTTCCGGGATAATTTCGTAACGAACATTCTGATTGGTCATTTTAAGTCTGGAATACAAACAGGTAGGAGAAGTGAAAATGGCTGCAGGTTAATCGGGAATGAGTTTGTATCTGGAACTGTACTAAAAAAAGACAGTTATAACCGTACGTTGAACTCTAACCTGCTCATTTTTCAACTTTTCGACGCAACTTCCCGGTTATCGAAAGAAGAGGCTGTAACTGACAGTGTGACTGAACTGAACAGTGAGCGCCGAGTTGGAATGACTCGGTATCAACTGAGTGGCATCGACTGACGAATAACGTTCAGTGTATTTAGTATACCTATTTGTGCAAGTTGTACAGTTTATATAACAAACCATGTCTTCGAAAGAAAAAGACCCAAGCAAGAGGAGTTTTGTAAGTATCAGTATAATATTTTATCCAGTAACAGTTAGCCATACAATGATTGAAAGTTTGATCAAATGTCGAGTACTGTAGTGTGTAGCAAACATGTTGATGTGAAGTTCGTAATCTGGATACGATACTAGGTACATACAGGCGTATGATCGCTTGAATCGAGTGCCGATCGGCTGCGTCTGTCGATCGTGTGAATGTGTACCATCAGTATACGCTAGTACAGAGTAAAGCATGTGTAGACAGACCTATTTCTAAAGGATCTCTATCCAATACTACACATGGAAAATAGAGCAGTCATCTTGCAGTGTCCCCACCCAACTATCATATCTCCGACACAATCTGTGTTTGTTTATTCCTGCGGTCAAGTTGTCAAACCTCAAGGGGGGGGGGGGGATTGTCAAGTCTTGTCCACAATCACATTCACCAGATAAGCTTAATTAAAGTTAAAGTAGGGATGTTAAAAAAAATAGTAGTGTGAATTTATATTAATTATGATGATCTCTCCTAGTACAATTCATTGTTTACACAAATCAACGACCATTTACATTTTAAATCTGAATAAATATTTAAAATAGTCAGGGATGGCAATCCTGGTATGTATGTGTACATCATGTAGTTGAAGCACTACAAATAAACACCTCCGTTAGTATCAGTCACATAGAAAAACAATTTAAAAGTAATAAGTGCAAGTTATATGCAAACAGTTCGGAATGAGATGGGAAGGTTGACCAATATTTCCAGGACAATTCTCCAGGGCAAGGCTCGAGATTCGTAGACGCATAATGATGTAACTAGTGATAATGAGAAAAAATAAAAAGAGTGATGCAAACAGAATTTCTAATGTGTAAAGATAACAAAACAACTCTTGACATTATTGAATTAACTGGTTGTTTTTTTAATGATTGGTGTAGTTATATGTATTCATTGTACCATCTCCCTATATAAAAAGTATATTGTATACCTCCCTGATTTTACGATGACAGCTTAGTTGCCCCATAGCCATTCTTGTGTGCAGTAGTGTGTATCAAGGTTTGAACAATACATCAAACACAATTTGTATTGTTAAGTTGACCTTGATTCACCAATATTGATTGATTTATAGGTAAATAACTTGTATGTTATAAATCTCTGACTATTTAGTCACCGGCTGAGACCTTTAGTTCATACTTAGTTCATAGCGTTATTGAGGACACTCATGTACATTCCATTATACCCACCATCATGATGACACAAGTGGCATTCCAGTATCACAGATCATACCAAATTAACCCAATATTGCAATATACAATGTGTTGGCATCAGATCTAAATCTACCCAGATCATTTATTTTATTTCACAAATTATTTACAAAGTGACAATTTTATTTGTAGTCTAATAATTTTTGAAAACAAATCCTAAATTTTGGCTGAATTGTCAGGCATGTACTACGCATATACAATTCAATTGGCTGTTATGACATTAGTACACAATGCTGATAAGACATCAGCAAATATTTGGGATTTGTTGTCGTCCCCCCCCCCCCAAAAAAAAAAAAAAAATAAAAAAAAAAAAAAAATAAAAAAAATAATTGACCTGATGAGTAGAAATGTTCATATTTGGTCTAGACTGAATTTTGTAATTGTTTTCTGGTGCAGAAGATGACATGAGTAATATCTACATGTAACTTGCAATATTAAATATTTAAAGTTGAATAATAATGTCATATATCTATACGATAGAATTTATGTGAAATCATTGAATCATTGCAAAATAAAAAATATCACCATCTGTTGAACAATATTAAATAAATATGAAACGTATAAACATGACACACTACTGGATTTCAATGAAATATGTGTTTTTTTAGTGTATTGAAATGTTATAGAAAGGTAACAGCTGTTCACCAAATACAACACTCTTAATTCTGGTATTAACTAATGTTGGTAGTTGCTGTGAGTTTTTTCTGTTCATGTATCAAGTAAATGTGGAGTTATTTCCTCATACTTATACTATAGATTAGGAACACACCACAATAGTGGAAATAACATATAATTAGTTACTGATATGGGGTTTCAAGTGGACATGTCTAAATTTATAATGTAGTTTTGTTCCTGGAAGTGTATGTCGTTTTACAGTAATAGTAGTCAGGAACTGGGATAAATGTCTGGATCAGGAGTCAGGGTATCACATTTCAGTGTTTGTTTCCTTGTGAAATTTAATTAGTTTTTAGAATAAGCTATTAAGCACAATGTTAAGGGGATTTCAATATTGATTATAATGGAATACTTTTTACCAGTTCATGTTGTTTTTCAGGTGAAGTGACTTGAGGTCATGAGGGTCATGAGGGTAAAGGGTCATACATAAAGGTTGATGATGAAAACAAGCAGACTTACATGTACATAAATGTGAAATCAATTTGTCACACAGGTTTATTGATTTGGATTCCATTCCTCCTTGAACACCAAGGAAATAGCATTCATACACTCTAACAGTAACAAATATGAGGGAATCCTCCCCAGTACTATGAAAAGACACCTTACAAATTTGTTAAGGTCAATGAAGTGAAGATAATATATATGCTGCATTCACACATGTTGTAATGCCAGAGGGGGAAGTTAGAAATGAATTCATCTACCAGGCAGTGTCAGGTTACCAGTATGATACATACATAGACTTGTACTCATACATGTTGTACTATCTTTGGGAAAACAGCATAAAGGAAAATCCTGTTGTGTGTGTATCAGTGACATTGAGTTATTGGATGCTAGCATTGTATCTTGTATCTATGCAAGAGGTGTGATAGTGTTATATGACATAAAATTAAAAACAGACATAAAAAAAAAGGCAGATAGTAGAAAAGTCAAAGATTGCTAAATCTCAGCATGTTACATTGTAATAAATGATATTCTCCTCCACATATAAATGTGAATGACCGGAGAAAAAGTCTGTACAAGTATAGTGTTATAATTTTTACTTTGTATATATGTTGTTGTAATATTTATTTTATCACATACAGCATGGCTAACATTGTCTCTATTACCGGTAATACAGACAAGAACTATGACAGTGTTGCAAATGACCTAAAGCAGACAGAAAAACAAACAGACTGCTAAAAAGTCAAAAGATATTATATGATTTAAATTTTGCTGTATGTGCTTTGAACTTTGCTAAATCTCAGCATGTTACATCACATACAACATGGCATGTTTGACATACGGTATTCATGTACATTGTACATGTATGCATGTATGTTTTGGGGTGGGGCAGGGTGAAGGACGGTTCCTCATCTCCTAAGGTACCTTAATATACTATAGCATATATTATGTAAAAGTAAAAGTAATTGATACACACTATATTGTTTCATTACAGGCCCCTTCAGCATCAGACTACATGTATGTACAATACCTGCATTATTAACAATAGCATTTATTTATGTACAACACGATGTGTGTTACTCAGATATTATTTTCACTTTCATTATTATTTGTTTCAAACATGCAGCTGGACAAGTTTTCCAACATTCGGATCACTTCCAAATCAAAACAGGAGAAGAACTCGTCTAGCAAGGCAGCGGCTAACCTTGAAGAAGAAATGGTTGAAAGGGACTTTGAAAAGAGAATGACACAAAGTCTGACCAATCAGGAAGTGATGGCAGCATTTGAAAAGATGTTGGTAAGTAAATATAAATATTTATGTCTCTAATATAAGATTGTCGTAATTGTCACTCAAAGGACCTCTACCACCAGTCAGGTCAGGAGTTCTTGTTGACCAATAGCCAGTGAGGAACATTTCCATTGTCTTATCCAAAAGTTGTCATGTTTTGCATCTTGATAGTGACCCCAACGTCCCTAAGACAGTCTTGACCAGACCTACTGGTAGTACCTGTCTGGATGTACAAATTGGTATTATTTGGTATTTTTATTCAGCAAATACTTTGATCTTTGCTGGTACTTCCATCGGCTACTTACCCGACTTGTTTTAAGATATTTTTTTTATAGATATATTCACATTTGTTGATTATTACATTTCAGTAATATATAAAACAATAAACCAAGATCTAGTTATATTATTTTTGAACAAACTCATTCAACAACAATAGATAAAACATTTTGATATATCTCAATTTGATCCAGACCTTAAATGCAAATAGTTGTAACTTATGGATAAATGTCATATTTTAGTGTCAAATTAGCAAAATATACAATTGTCATATCTGTGTAGTTACCATATTTGTCTCAATTGCTAGGTAGTTGTCTTAGATTTGGTATTTTCTACCTCAGAATGTTCGGTTGCATTCCTCAAAGTAAATCCTGTAAGGTCAGGTACCATAGAAATGAACAACAGATTATCATTATCGGATTAACTAAAGGAATAAATACCGGATTAATGCCATAATGAGGATTATTTATAACCTATTCAGTGTGTTTACTTTACAAAAAATATTCTCCGTTTCATTTCACAAATATGGTTTCCATCACACAATGTAAAGAAATTGTTTTGAAAAATAAGGATTTGAGATAATTGCTTACAAATGACATTTTAACCAAGCCACTAGTTAAAATCCATTGAATGGGTATAGAATTTCTGCTAGCACACATATTTTGTTCTGAAAATACTGAAGTCTGTATGACATTCATGGAGTCTGAAAACATATTGTGACCCAGTACAATAATTGCTTTGAGACAGGGTTCAGCTAGAGGTCAGTATCGTTATTGTTTTTACTGTGATGGTAAGCTGGTGTCTGGTAAAATTATGCACGTTAAACTTACCCTTGCAGTTCTCCAAGTCTAACTATTTTACCAGTGTTTCAGCTGTGTTGAATTTATATTGAACACAGCAACCAACTGGTGAAATTGTGCGATTGATTGTCCCCATGTGGCATGATGCCCATGTTGTGATCAGGTGAAATTGTGTGATCGATTGTCCCCTGTATATTGTGATCATAATAATAGCTAGTTCACAGATATGTACTTTGTTGTTTGTACAAATGGTCTTTGAAAAGTTTCAAGCTCTAATGGAGTGTAAAGTAGTATTATGCTTCACAGCTGTATTATGGATTATTCATACCAAACTCAATTTATTCAGGGTAAAATTCAATGAACATCACAACCAACACACAGTACTGAAGCCTCTCAATCAGTAATATTTGCTGACATGCCTCGGTACATGCCATTGTATAGTTTTCAAAGTTAGTTATAAATTGTTCATAATTTCCAAAGGAAAGCAAGTTATTTGAATAAAAGTAAAACTTTGTAGTTTGGTCTGTTGTTATCAATAAATTCAAGGTAGTAGCAGAGTCGGGTACTGCCTCCATAGAAATATTGATAATTAGTGAAGAAGAAGAGCAAGTCTGGAAAAAACTACAAACAATATATATGAAGGATGAGGGTACAATTTTAAAAACTCTGTTATCAATGTAACTTTGCTGGTTGATCTCCACTATGCCCTCTCAACTTACATTCTATAGTAACATAGTCAAAACCAACCAGCATAGGTACTAACGGCTGTCAGTGCAAATGTATGTACATGTAGCTGTCAGTCAAACACTAGCCTTGAACTAGACTATTTCACCATCATTCCATGGATCCACCTAGCAATACACTGAAATTCTACAGTTTAACTCCATCACTGCCAATTTCCATTTCTTTTCTCCATTGACTGGAATGTCACCATTGAAAGTAGATCTTGTACATTCTGGATGTGTAAACTGTTTGTGTGTACATGTATGTGTGTTTTGTTTTGATGCTGTCTTGTGTCTTTAGAGTTTACCATTTAGTCTTGTTTTCAGACCTTCCCTGTAGTATTCTAAATATGCTTTATAATTCCAGTCTGCCATTCATAGGGAAATTTCTGGAATTCAAAGGTTTTACAGACCTATACACAGACAGGAGTACAAAAGAAAGTACAATGTAGATTGTGCATCTAAAGACAAATGTTTATACATACCTAATTGTGATCTCCTTCAATGTCATCTTGGAGAAGGAATCTTGCCTTTTGAAATTCTCTGTTTTTCTTTTCAAGAAATTCCAAGATTAAGACCACCTCTCTCTCTCTCTGCATGATAATAGTGACAATGTGTCCTCTAAGTGAACATGACTTCCTTTTAACCTATGACATTCATTTCTGACCCACTAGAATTTGTTGTTTCCCATCCCATACTTCTAAAATGTATGTTTGTGACTCACAAGAAAACATGCTTTGCTATTATTTTTGGCTTCAACAATTTTTTGGGGTCATTTATTTGAAATCACACTTGATTTCTCCATATACATACCTGTAAATACATACATGTGTAACCCAAACTTTGTAATATGCATAGAACAATTTTGTCCTCTCAGGACAGCATACAGAGGTCCAGATGCCAAGTTTTGCTACTTCCTAATGAGAAAACAAACAGGGAAATACATAAAAACCATTTTAACATTTTATTAGAAATTGTCCAGCCCGAAGTCCATGTGGTATAATACCAGGCATTTCCTTTTCCTCAACTTACAGTAAATATAGGAAATGATATCTACCGGTAGTAAGGAGAATGAAAGCTGTGTGAGAAAGTTGGACTTCATTAGGCACATAACACATGTAGGTGTATTAGTGCACAGTGAAACCTTGGCTGACTATTACTCATAATAAAACTGAGAACTATTTTTAATAGAAAGACAAATTGTGATTCACATGGTGTAATTCATCACATAATGTTATAGAATGTTATTGACTGTAAAGTCCATAAAATAGTTCACACCAAATAAGGCACAGTGGGTAATCATGAACAAACCCTGTATTGTTTATAAAGGCTCCATGAGTTGATTGTAAAAGGTTGAGTCATGTCTTAAAACACAGTGTTGACAAGATGATTTGTTATGCAAGGAGTCAGTCACACAGGAGTTTGTGTGTTTGGAATTCAGTAAGGTCTTGTGGATTTAGTTTGGACATTTTTATTGCATGTATCTCAGTTTTATTGAGTTTAAGTTTAACAACTTATAGCTGGGACTACAATGTATTAACCTGTATGACTTCTGACATATACATTCCATTGAAATAACTACATGGATACAATTATATGTTACACGTACATGAAGGTCTCTACAGGAAGGCAGTTTGTGATGGCAATGTTGGATAAGCTTTCATCCAGGATGTAGGTAGCCCAGAGACTAGTAGATTTGGCTATATCTTAGCCTGACAGTGTCACTCATCAGAAAAGCCATTGCAATATATATCAGAGACAGATAAATAAGTGTCAGTATGTTTAATCAGATAGCCAAATCTATGAACAAGGATACTGGAAATTATTATACTATGGCCACAGAAAGAAATGTTTTTTGTATTAAAGATACTTTATACTGGCTAATACTTTGGAGTTTGAGAACACCCAGTAAGGCAAGCTGGAATCTATCCTTGTTGTGGTAAGGTCGATGGATGTCACCCTTGGTAGCACTATTGGCATAGTAGTAATTGGTAGTCAGCGCATGACTTTTCTCCTTCTCGACTACATTGTACTGTTCTAGTAATACTGTATGACTATGAGGGAAAGTCAGGTGTCCTGGATAGGAAATATAGGTTACATGTATGTGGGCCAACATATGTTACATTCACATACATATTTAGTAATCAGAGTTCTTCAACTACATGTATACATATACAAATGTAACTATAGTTGCAGAGTAGTGGCCATCCTGTACCTACAAGAAAACAAATACAATATATCATATTTGCATTTGCTTTTCTTATTTAAAGCCCATTGCATTAAAACAAATCCAAACTGTACTGTAATAGTGATACTTAGGATTCTATGGATATTGAAATTATATTGTTTGCATATTATTGCAGGTTCTGTTCAAAATGGAAATCTAATGAATTTCATTTTGTTCATAATTAAAATCTAATAGTGACTATTTGTAGAGAAAACATAGTTACATAAGTATAAGGTAATTATGAATGAGATCTTTCATTGCACAATATTTATGAAACCGTTGTCAGTGTAAAGTCACTGAGATCTTTCATTTATAGTGTTATTGTCAGTATACAGTCACTATTTTATTGACATAGATATCAAACTGTTGTAACCTGTTATCTACATAGATAGTGAATATGAAGTAATATTAGTCAAAGTGTCAATATGTGTGGGTGTGGCAGAGTAGAAGGACACTGGAATAATACAATTTCAATATATATTTATATACCCTGCACTGAACAAATAATTATTGTTATTTCAGCTCACTGTGTATGTATGTGTTCAAGGTTTTTGGGATGACTGTATTGCTGGTTTCTGCTCCTGTGATTCTGTGCAAATTATGCACTGCAAATCACCTTGTGGTTAATGTTGTCACACAGGTTGATGTGGTTGTGAGTGTATGGCACGGAGCATGTTGTGGTCTATACATGTACTTTTGTGTACAATTAGAATGTACAAGTAGATATGTATAGTAGATGTCAACAACATGTTCAGAATTCAAACATTTCACACATTGTCAAATAGTAGTTTTGTGCCAAATGTATACATGTATGCATTTTGTATTAGACTTGTAGATTTGTGGTTGTTGTCATGCTGTTATCCACTCTACACATGTGGAAAGTGGTTTAAAGAGCTCTTTATACAATACTTGACAATTCTGTTTGTGTATCTATCTATCTGTCTGTCTGTCTGTCTGTCTGTCTGTCTGTCTGTCTGTCTGTCTGTCTGTCTGTCTGTCTGTCTGTCTGTCTGTTTGTATGTATGTATGTATATCATATATATGTTTGCATATCATGTATGTGTGTGTATGTGAGTATGTGTCAGCCCTTCTCTGGCTATCCCCCCCCCCCACCCATACCTAGTATTCAGCCAGCTCAAAAAAACAATTTAATTAGTAGAAAATACATTTTACAACATATGTAGGTTGGTATTGTATGGTGTGAAATCCACTATGCATCTCATTAACTATGATATCTACCTCTCCTTAATAATAATATTGTAACATCTGTTGCCATCAGACTTTTAATCAGATCACCACTATCTGACAATGTATCATACAGTACTAATAATATAATGCAATATGGTGTAACACCCGTCCTGCTAATCACCTGTCAACTGTACAGTAATGCAGGTTGTCATAGATACAGGTACATGTATGTTGTCCTTAAACAGATTTACCAGGTGATAATTGTTATTGATACTTGGCAATTCATGTTGCTATAGGAACTGTTACTGATACTGGTAGTTCAAGACCAGTGATTGAACTGGGGTCATGTAGCTAGGTAGACATCTACCAGCAGGTAGCTTGCTGACCTTTGAACTTTCACTCCCATGTCCTCACTCATTCAAACATGTCAAATATGCATTTTAATCAACCTAGCAATTTATACAAGCTGCAGGGGATATTATGTGTGGTATGTTACTTGGTATACAAATTGATATTTTAGTCTTAGGTGAAATAGCAGGAATATGTCAAAGTCTGGTCATGAATGTTACCTTCTTTTTGCTTTTGATACAAAAATATTCTGTTTACTTAAGTTCTAGCTCAATAAGCTGTACAGATATAATAAAACATACCAAACCAGTCAATATTCCAGCGTTATTCATCGGAATACCAAAAAATGATAAGTCAGGTAGCAGGATTTTTTTTAAATCAGTCAGAATCAATGAAATGTATGCAAATGTAAGCAAGACATTGTCATTTTAAAAGTATATGAGTTCCTTCCATTACTCTCATCTATGTCAAATGGAAAACACAACATTTTTATTGCCCGAAGAAAAACCTAAATCAGCAACTTTGTGTTACATTCCTTTATTTTCTGAATAAAACAAAGACAGAATGTAGTGAAAACTGGGGTACAAAATATATGTATTAAGTGAAGTGGAGATTTCAATGATTTATGGTGTGATATCTGGATTTGATGAATTACTCCAATTTTAATAAATTGAAATACTTCCTTATCACACTTACATACACAACACACACTAGCAGAGGGCATCACAGTGATATAGCATCACACACTTGCATAGTGGGTGAAGGGTCTATGGTTAAGTATATTTGGAAGAATTAATCATATTTTGTGTCCCAAGTACATGTACACTGTAGTCAAGTGCCTGGATGATAGATATACGGTACCTCTGTAGAACCCTTGACTATGAAGTACA